>NW_020885092.1:76494-124042 GCF_003945725.1 Corapipo altera
TATATATATATATATTTGCTATAGCTTTGGCTGCTTAGTTTTTTTTCCCTCTTTTCCCTCTCTGGGAGGCGGGTCCTTGTTGTCAAGTTTCGGGGGGACTTGGCAGGAAGCCAGCTCAAAACTTGTACACGGCATCATAGAGTTGGTGCAAGAACACAGCTAACTAACATACTAGTTTATATCTAGAGCGGCTGGGTGGGTACCTGGTGTCCAACCAAGGTCAACCCACCACAGTAACTAATACATATTCATTACATTTCCTGGAACTCATACATATATGCTAAAGATTTCCATGAATTTAGTTTCATATTTAAATCACTTCTCATAACTCATTTACATTAGAGTAGGAGTCTCTTGAGGGTCTTTGGTGATTATTTGGGGAACATCCCATTCCTCGAATTATCTTTTTATGGCCATAAGCCTCCTAAAAACAGTTTCTTCTTCTTGAATGCATCCCAGCTATGTGGTCTGGCCAAGATATACCTTCTTATCAGCATTGCTCAGGCCCACAGTCTTTAGTCTCAAGGCTAAGATATCTGCTTGTACACATTTATCACTGATATGGGTGAATACAGGATCAGGCACTGTCTGTTAAAGGAATTCACAAGACTAAGAACTATTTGTTACAGCTAAAGATTTTCCCAACAGTACGGTGCTGTGAAATGTTAATGTGATTCACACAAAAGGATACACTAATGAAAAAGGTTTCTTAAGAACTTCACCCAAAGTAATTGTTGTCAGTGATGAAATCATTCATGCCACCTCAGTCATTTAGCATGTTAATACCCTTTTAATTCTCATCTTCAATGGGATGCATATAAATCCCGATAACTCACGACTGTGTATCCCTCTTCCCTTCTTCATTCATTCATGGTTAGGCTTCGCGAACGAAAATTTGGGGAGGGCTCTACCCACGTTTGTTGCAAGTGCGTTGGTGGCTAAAAAGGCCAATACGAGATAGGCATGTCCGGTTGCAAAAGGCACAGCAGAAAGACTCCTTAGGTGGTATATTCTGCAAGACACGATTCTTTCTGCATTGTCTTTTCTCCTCGAGAGTGATCCTGCGTGCTTTCTCAAAAGCATCAGCAGCGTTATAGATGGTGTGTCTCCAGACCTCCCGACTGGAGACCAGAGTAGACCAGTTATGTTGATCAATATGTCCAAGGCTGAGATGTTGTTTCAGGGAGTCCTTGTATCTTCTCTTGCGGCAGCCGGTGGCAAGTTCACCGTAAAGCAAGATCTTAGGAAGGCGGTGGTCCTTCATCCTTGAGACGTGCCCTGCCCAGCGCAGCTGTGTTCTCAGCAACATGGCCTCAATACTTGTGATTGCTGCATGGCACGCGGCACATGGCACTTGGGGGCTTCCCGTCTTCCCTTCTAGTTTATTTATTAACACTTAGGTTTTCTTGAGTATCTCACCTTTATTACCTGAAAAGAGTAAAATATTACAAGATTTATGGAGTAATTTGATAATATGCACAGCAATTGCTATAATTGCATATGGATATGAAAGTCAAAGCAAAATAGCAACTTCTGCACAGTTGCAACAATTATGTGTAATTGAAGATGACCTTGTTCTTTTTTCCACACTTTTTCTGTAGCAGTGTAAGAATTAATATGTACACAGGTAAACCCAGAGGACCAAACCATGGCTAAGGTACTAAGGAAAAGTTTATTCCTAAGTCAGAAACCCTGAATACACTGCAGTGTATCACTGATCATGCAGCAGCGGCAGAGCGCCTAGCAAACCTGTCTCTGGTGCTTTTATAACAGCACCTTTTGCATGCACATAATTTCAAGGTTGTGTTCTCTCCTGCCCTTTTATGGACTCTCCCAGCAAGGGTCTCTGTTGATGGAGGGGTATGGACAGAATGCTCACAGATCAGTTTGATTGGCAAAATGTCGACTTTATTAGAAGAAAGACACCTTATATAGTGCTTATGACACTCAGATGTGTGATTCTTGTTCACACAACATTGGATACATAAGGAAAACATACTTTGTTGTCTGGTGCTAATTGGACCACAACAGGTGGCCATATGAGCTGAAGGCACACGTTTGCTCTCCTGAAACTCCACCTTAAATTTGGCAGGGAGCCTCTTTTGTTCTAACTTCAACCCCTCTAGCCACATTTTAGCTACACAGTTAGTTTTACTGTCCACGCCCAATTATGCCACACACATGCAACAGAAATGCAATAGAAATTGTTCACGCGTAATCTCAATTCTCCCAACAAATCCCCTGTTTAAGTTTGAACAATTTAAATTGCATTTCCATAACATTCCCTATTGTACCCATAACATTTCAATAAACACAATTACATATAATAATACTACTAGTATTAACAAACTTAACAACCTATTAACTTCAAGGTTTGTGCTCTTAATTTTTGCTTAAAGGTGTTTCTAAATATAAGATTTATTCTTAAAAGTTTTTATTCAATCTAAAACACTTCTGTAAATGGAACTCCATTCAATGTATCTTCTATTTTTATTTAAAGGTGTTTGTGTATTTGTGGTTACTTATTCACACACATACATGCATACACTTTCATTCATTCACTTTCACACGGTGGCCACCATCAAACAAACCTTCACACAGACATACTTTTGAATTCCATTTCACTGTGTTTTATGAACTAAGAAATTATAATTATTCTCTAGTACCTTATAATGTTAAAGCTTCTTAACCAAACAGATAAACTTTCCTTCACCAACACCCAGTGAATAATTCAAAATTCATACAACACACTCTCTTAAATTCTTAACTTCTATAATTATATGCTTAAAAATACTAAAATAATTGTGCTTTAACAATACTAAAATGTGATCTTTAATAATACTGAAAAACTATTATATACAACAGCTTCTGACAGTGCTACTGTCACCTACAGGAACAGCATCAGCCCTGTTCTGAAGAACCAGATTCTTTCCAAGGCTTCATCCATCATGCAGATAACTAGAGAACACCTGTGTGCAAAAAAAACCCACATGAAACACCTTTTGCAAGTTAACAGAGGGGGACCCTTCTCTCCCCCTCTTCGCTTTGCAAAAGTGTTTTAAAAATTCTTGAATCACTGATCGCTTTACCAAATACTCTTGTGCTAATAATTCTAAATCTATAACAGTTCTATTTTGTAACAGAGTATGTTGTATACTCACTATATTTTCTAATAATTCTGATAAGATTCTAGGGGTGTTGTTGGTCTGTTCTAAATTCCAACACTATCTTCTTCTTCTTCAGAACTAAAATCTGTTTCAGAAAAATCAGTATCTTCAAGCACAAAAGGTCTTATTGCTGCACTTACCGCATCAGCTAAATAGGCTGCTTTCTCTTGTTAGACTATCCTCGCAGCAGCTTCTAGAAGCTGAGCTGTGTCAGCACCCCTAGGTAGTGTACTTAAAACTTGCTTTGTGTTTTCATTGGCATTGTCATAGGCCAACATGTCCAAGAATTTTGTTTTCATGTTATTATCCATGTCTGGATCTGAATTTATTGACTGATGTAAACGATCTACAAATTGATTGTATGGTTCATTGGGTCCCTGTTTGATCGTAGTACATGGGGGCCCTGTCTTTGTATCCCTCACTGCAAGCAATGACTTATAAGCTAAGTCCTGACTAGTTTGTAGTACCTCATCTGGAAACTGTGCTTGCACTTCTGCTTTGTCATACTGACCAATACACATGAGTATGTCAGAGGTAACGCCGTAGAGAGGGTGTCTTTGCTGCCTAGGTTGTGCAGTGGCTGCATTTCATTTGTTAAAAAACCGTAACTCCCGAGAAGGAGAAAGCAACCTGGTTATGATCATATGTGTGCCAAATGGTGTTAGCAAATTTGCAGTAAAAAGGTGTTGCATTATTGATTGTGTATAACTGTTCTTTAAATCATACTGGGAAACAGCTGCTTTAGCCTTTTATATGATCTTCCAATCTAAAGCTTCCCAGGAATTATTTCCTCCACCATCTACAAATACAGGAAAAGCACTAGCTTCTTAGAGCCCAAAATCCCCTTCAGAAGCAGCAGCCTGTATGATGTTTTTCCAATTCTGTGCTGGATTACCACTCACCCCCTCCCTCCTCCTCCCTCCACCTGGCAAGGCTGGAAACCCTATACCAGAAATTCCCACCCCAGGCATCCCAGGAGAGGGGTTTGGAGGAGGCAATGCCGGCACTGTAGATGAAGCTGGAACGTTGGAAAAGTCTGGATTTTGCGGAGCAAACTGTCTCTCTGCTAATTGAGACTTGAGCTCTTTGAAACAACGCAACAAATTGTCCATTTGATCTTTTGTTGCAAGCATAGCAATTTTCTCGCTTTCATCTTCCGAGCTCTCATCGTCAGAGGATAAACTTGGAGACGGGAGTAAGGGAAACAGCCGTTCCACATTGTCATGATTCGGTGTTTCTTCCTTCATTTGCCGCAGCATTGGTGCGAAGCTGGCAATCCCTCTCGCGGTGGCTCCTGTCGGCATAGCGGCAGTTTTTTTCGGAATAGCTCCGGTTGCTGTAGCAGCGAGTCTCGGAGGCTTTTTTCCGGGTTCGGGTGCGACGGTTCCTGATGACGTAAATCCGTGCGCCATGGCGGTTCCGGGCGGTAGCGGTACAACGACCCCTGGTGACGCAGAGGCTCCTAACAGCGCTATTCCGGGCGGCGCCTGCACAGTAACAGTCACTCGCTCAGCGGCCAGAGCAGGCGCAGCTGGGAGTGGTGCCGCTGACTGCGCAGGCTCAATAGAAGGTGGCAGTGCTGGCTGAGCAGGCGCAGTAGAAAGTAGTGCCGATGACGTGGCGCCAGCTTTGTTCTCTGTGGTCTCCGCTTTTTCTGCCAGCGCTGGCATGCTGCTGAACTGAGACAAGCCTGCGTCTTTTAAGACTTTTAGGGTTCGCGTCTTTGCAGGCGCAGATGCTGAGACCTCCCTGAAAACAAACTGTTCTACGCACGTTTACGCCACAGTCTCGCCGTTTCCCTGGAGAGTTGCCTTTGCAGCCGCCTTTGCAGCCGCAAATGCTTGGTGCATAGCGTTATACTTCTCCAGCGATTCAACTGCCAGGCGCCAAATCGTAGGATATTTTTTTGCGTCCTTTGATCCCTTAGAGATCTCGTCCCATAACTGTTCCTTTATAGTGTCCCATGTGGACACCTCAAAGGCGACTTGAGCTGTAGGAATTAGTTTCTTTGCTCTCGCCCATTCTAGTAACCCTTTAAAGGCACCGCTATCATAATTTGGCTCTTTTAGAGAGACTATGAATTGGAGGAGCTTTTCCACTGCTGCTGCTTCTTTGGAAAGCGTGGACCCCATGCCCCTCCCTCAGTCGACTCACCACTTCACTGCGTGCACGGCTTTTTTCTTAGCGCCGGGGACAGCGCTACTTCTATCGACTGCTTCCCTCAGCTCCTTCTGTAAGCCTTAAGTCCAGCAGAACTCGACGAACTAGGAGTCCCTGTTTTGACGGGCACCAGATGTTGATGGAGGGGTATGGACAGAATGCTCACAGATCAGCTTGATCGGCAAAAATGTCGGCTTTATTAGAAGAAAGACACCTTATATAGTGCTTATGACACTCAGATGTGTGATTCTTGTTCACACAACATTGGATACATAAGGAAAACATACTTTGTTGTCTGGTGCTAATTGGACCACAACAGGTGGCCATATGAGCTGAAGGCACACGTTTGCTCTCCTGAAACTCCACCTTAAATTTGGCAGGGAGCCTCTTTTGTTCTAACTTCAATCCCTCTAGCCACATTTTAACTACACAGTTAGTTTTACTGTCCACGCCCAATTATGCCAAGGCAAGGCTCACAGAAATGCAATAGAAATTGTTCACGCGTAATCTCAATTCTCCCAACAGGTCTCACAGCATATCTGTGAGAAAGTGTTATCTCTACACAGGAATCCTACTTCTCAAAAAAGGCAGACAATAAACATCAGTAGGTGTAATAAATGGAATTTTTCCACACTGATCGTTTCCAGACCTAGTTTTCCTAGCAGTGAAAACTTCCTTGAGCGAAAACTCTTTTTCCTCCTCAAATAAATCTTCCGCATTTAACCTTTCTGTCCCTACAAGCAGTGATTGGGTTTTTAAAATCTTATGTGATTGAATATAATTTGGTATGTAATAAAAATGCTAATTTTATCAAGTTCACTGGGAACAGGAGTCATTATTATGATTTGGAATTTGAAGTCTGTGCAAGTATATTGCATAATGCTTTCTGCCATCAAAAGTTTTCACATCTGTAGCCTCTCTGTGGCCTGCCCTCAGCCCAGCTTCACACTGACAGAGGCCATAGGAGCCATGGGAGCAGCTGTGGAGATGGAAAGCAAAGTTGAGGAAGAAGGGTCTGTCTGAGGAAAACATTGCTGTTATTAACAGATGATTGCATGGTTACATAGAAGAGTGCTATTGCAAATACTGTGAAAATCGTAGCAACTAATAATTTGATTATCTCAAACTATCCTACTCTTGAACACGAACCAATCATTGTGATCAGGACAACAGATGAAATTAGCTAATGGCCATGGAAGTATACAAATAAGGAAAAGGGAGCAATTTTAGATGACATGCAGGTCAGTATGAGTATGTTCAGTGCTTCATGGTCCTGCTGAATGATACATGCAACAGGGCCAGAACCAGGAGCTCAACACCAGAAAGGAGACAGGAACTTCTGCTGAAGGCATGGGGATGGCGTCACCATCTCAAGCAGGCTGATGCCAGTTGTGCTGAGGAAGACTCATCCCAATGGTGCCTTTAACTTTTACCAGGCAGCTATTCCAATCTTACCTGTATCCGAGAGGCAACACTTGTTGCACACGAGCTCTCCTCTCCTACTCTGCCTCTCCCTAACCCCTGTCCCAGCTGGCAGGTGCCACATGAGGGACATCAAGGCGCTGCTGGGTGAAGACTTCCACAAGATGGTTACCACCACCTCCGCACATTGGAGGGAGGGATGGGGGAGCGAGACAGTGGGGAGAGTGACAGTAACAGCAATGAGACCATCGTAGAGGGGTCTGTGATAGAGTGATGTGGAGGAAGAGGAGTTCGGTAAGAGGAGGTGGTAACACAGTGTTTCTCTGTGCTGTGTGTACCTGTCTATGCACAACAGCAGGTGTGGCGCAGGGAGAAATGAGGGACCTGCAGATGTGGGATGTGAGGCTGTGAGAAGTTTGCTCCCAGGCTGCTCTGAGGTGAGGTGGGCTGCTGTCATAGACCTGCTGCACTCTGGGTTTGATCTTGTTGGGAGAATAGAGATCGTGTATGAACAATTTCCTTTGCATTTCTGTAGGCCTTGACTTGGCATGGCTGGGTGCAGACAGTAAAAGAACTGCGTAGCTAATATGGCTTCAGCCTTTGAAATTAGAACAAAGAAGGTTCCCTGCCAAAGTTAAGGAGGAGTTTCAAGAGGGTGAACGTGTGCCCTCAGCTCATATGGACACCTGTTGTGGTCCAATTAGCAGTGGACAACAAAGTATGTTTTCCTTATGTATCCAATGCTGTGTGAAGAAGAATCACGTGTCCAGGTGCAATAAGCAGTATATAAAGTGTGTTCTACTTGTAATAAACCAACATATTGCTGACCATACTGGCCTGTGAGCAATTTGTTCCGTGCCCCTCCACCGATAGATCTCAGGAAAGCCCCAGCCACACATAGGAACCACCTCCCCTGCATCTGAAATCCCAAAGTGCAAAACAACTCTTCTTGATTATTTTGTAAAATGCATTTTTATTAGTTTTATTTTTTCTTTTATTTACTGTTCAGTTTTGTGTACTCTTGGACTCAGAAGTTCCCAACTCTACAAATGGGCCCCATTGACTTTACATATATCTTGTGGGCCTCTGTTTGTGCTGCTGGACCCTCCAGAATAAAATTTTAATCAGTGAAAGTGAAACGCATCAGAATCCTGTTTGGAGGAAAAAGAGAAAACACCAGTAATTAGGATTGCTGCTGATGTTATTTCTCTACAACTTAAAGTTATTTTCATGACATTTTCTCTTGTATTCTTTAAGACATGGCAAAAAATCGAAACTGCTAAGCAGTTGCACTTTTGTATTTGTACTCGCTTTGTGGCCTGGTATTGCTTGGAAATATGTAAAGCAGTCATGTACCTCCCTACAAAATATTTTCCATGCACAGTGACAGTATCAAGAGTATACTCACAGTTTGAGGGTCCTTTAAAGTTGGTGTTGGTGTTAGTGTTAGAGGTGTGCTCACCCAGCGTGAGGTTAGCAGTGTCCTGACAGCACAGGCTGATAAGGGTGCTTTAGTCTGTCCTCAACTGTCTTTTGAGTTTATAAGAATGAAAAAAGGAAGATACAAATGTTGAATGGCCCCTTTTTCTTTTTTAATTCTGCAAAGGTTGTCTTTTGTTTACAAGGACATAGCTTTAACAACTGGAATAAAAATTAATGAAGGTAGGACAGATTATTTATTCAGTCTGTGTTGGTTTTTTCTATGAACTGTTCCTGTGGATGTTGCCTGAATCACTCTTATTAAAACTTAACTCTTGCATGAAATTAATTCTTATGAACTGTATGTTGTCTCTTACTAAATCCATAATTTTAGCTAGTATTGTATAAAGAAAAATGTTCAGCACATTTTTAATAGTTGAAAATAGGTTTACTCTTAATTTCTCCATTTTTCCTATGTACTATAACTGAGAATGCCTGCCTTGGGAAGTGTTTGAAATATACATTGGGATAACCTTTTGTATTAGGGAGGGGTTCGAACATACTGAAGCCTGAAAACCATGACACCGTTAAAAGCTTAACAAAAAACCAATATTTATTACCAAGAGGTGGCCAACAAAACGAACAAACCCAAAAGGGAGGAAGGAGGAGAGAAATAAGCCCCCAGCATGACCTCCCCAGTTACCCAACTGTTGCCCCTAAAGTTATCTTACTGACCTAGCATGCCTATAATTACCCATAGCAGAAACTGCATCCTTGAAGAGTCAGTAAGTTCACAAACTGTCAGGCGTCCCCACCAAAGGCAACGTTGTCCTTGAAGTAAAGCTACCCCCCCTCCAAGAAAGCACTATCTACTTTTATACAATTAACTGAGTGACCACAACCTCCCAGGTGTGGCCAGCACTGCCCAGCCCGAGGCCTTCAGTCCCACCTCCCGGTTATGTAAGTGCATCTCTTCTGCACATGCATGAGAACTTCGGAAATCTCCTAACGCACGCGCAGTATGCTTTGAGAGTCTTTTCTAATTGAGTTGGGGGTCGAACCTTCCTCCCCTCCTCATCACTTTCTCCTTCAAGCGACCTTGGAGGAGGACTAGCCAATCACAGAACACCAATTAAAACAGTTTATACAGAAGTTCTCCCTCCAAGGACAAATTCACTGTTTTATCAGTGAACTTGGCAGGGAGAATATAAACTACTGCAGGTGACTGGGGCCAAACATAGACCAAAAGTATCAGCATAAATTCACCCTGGTACACCTTTTTATTTAGATATATGTATTTTATTTGATCAGAATAAAATAAATGGAATCTATACATGTAGAGGATGTAAAGGATATAAAGCTATTAAAGAGCTTTCAAAGTAGGGCAACAATGCTGAAGGGCCTAGAGGGGAAACCATATGAGGAGTGGCTGAGATCACTTGGTTTGTTAAGCCTAGAGAAGGAGAGACTGAGGGGAGACCTCATTGCAGTCTTACAACTTCCTTACGAGGGGAAGCGGAGGGACAGGCACTGATGTCTCCTTTCTGGTGACCAGTGATAGGACCCAAGGGAATGGCATGAAACTGTGTCAGGGGAGGTTAAGGTTGGATATCAGGAAAAGGTTCTTCACCCAGAGGGTGGTCGGGCACTGGAATGGGCTCCCCAGGGAAGTGGTCACAGCACCAAGCCTGCCAGAGTTCAAGAAGTGTTTGGACAGTGCTCTCAGGCACATGGTGTTATTTTTGGGGTTGTCCTGTGAAGACCCAGGAGTTGGACTCGATGACCCTTGTGGGTCCCTTCCAACTCAGGATATTCCATGTAAGTCATATAAATGGAATCTATACATGTTATAGTCATATTTAGCTCTAGTAACATATATCATTCCTTTGGAATTTAACATATAAAATTTCAGGATATTTAAGTGCATTATTAGGAACAGCAGGCCTATCAGTTTGACCTTGGTGCTGTGGAAGGTTATGGAGCAGATCTTGAGTGCCATCACGTGGCATGTGCATTACACCCAGGTGATCAGGCCCACCCAGCATGGGTTTAGGAACAGCAGGTCCTAATCGACTAACCTGATCTCCTTCTATGACAAGGTAACCCACTTAGTGGATGAGGGAAAGGCTGTGGATGTTGTTTACCTGGACTTTAGTAAAGCCTTTGACACTGTTTCCCACAACATTCTTCTGGAGAAACTGGCTGCTTATGACTTGTATGAGTGTACTGTTTGCTGGGTAAAAAATTGGCTGGATGTCTGAGCCCAGAGAGTGGTGGTGAATGGAGTTATGTCCAGTTAGTGGCCAGTCACAAGTGGGATTCCCCAGGGCTCAGTATTGGGGCCAGTTCTGTTTAATATCTTGATCGATGATCTGAACGAGAACATCGTTCAAGTGCACCCTCAGTAAGTTTCCAGATGTCACCAAGTTGGGTAGGAGTGTTGCTGTGCTTGAGGGTAGGAAGGCTCTGCAGAGGGATCTAGACAGGCTGGATCGATGGGCCAAGGCCAACTATATGAGGTTCAACAGGGCAAAGTGCTGGATCCTGCACTTGGGTCACAAAAACCCCATGCAATGCTACAGGCCTGGGGAAGAGTGGCTGGAAAGCTGCCCAGAGTAAAAGCACCTAGGGTGCTAGTTGACAGATGGTTGAACATGAGCCAGCAGTGTGTTCAGGTGGCCAAGAAGGCCAATGGCATCCTGGCTAGTATCAGAAATAGTGTGGCCAGCAGGTCTAGGGCAGTGATCATCCCCTTGTACTCAGCACTGGTAAGGCCACACCTCAAATACTGTGTTCAATTTTGGGTCTGTCACTACAAGAAGGACACTGAGGTCCTGGAGCATGTCCAAGGAAGGGCAATGAAACTGGTGAAGGGTCTGGAGCACAAGTCCTATGAGGAGCAACTGAGTGAACTGGGATTGTTTAGTCTAGAGAAAAGGGGGCCCAGGGGAGACCTTATTGCTTTCTACAACTACCTGAAAGGAGGTTGTAGTGAGGTGGGGATTGGTATCTTTTTCCAAGTAACGAATGATAGGACAAGAGGAAATGTCCCCAAGTTGAGCCAGGGGAGGTTTACATTGGATATTAGGAAAAATTTATTCACTGAAAGGGTGATCAGTCATTAGAATAGGCTGCCCAGGGAAGTGGTTGAGTCACTATCCCTGAAGATATTTAAAAGATGTGTACCTGTGGCACTTGGGGACATGGTTTAGTGGTGAACTTGATATGTTAGGTTAATGGTTTGACTTGATGATCTTAAGGGTCTTTTCCAACCTAAAAGATTCTATGATTATTTATTTTTATACATAAATGCATGCACACTCATTTAAAGCCTTGGAATCTTCCCTAGTAACTCAAAGCAGGTTGCATGAGCAAGCATGCTGTAGTTGCATAACAGTTTTACTGGTACCTCCTTGGCATTTTTATATAATTCATTTGACTTGCCTCCTTTGCATTTTATCTGAGCAATACAGAGACTACCTACTCTTTAAGTGATAAGGTGTTCTTAGCGTTCTTCTAGATTTTTTTTTGTTTGCCTTTTTGCCAATTTGAAGACCTGAGGGGACTCAAAACTATAATTTTTAAGTTATCTACTCTGAGTTAATATAAATCTTATCTACAGCCCATTGAAATCTGTGTAAATTTTTCCTATTGCTGTCATTTCCTGATGTTGAACCTTTCATAGCTGCTCAATAGTTCTGTCTGAGGAGACAAGCATCACCTCCTTTTGAACTTACCTGTGGTTATCCACTGTTATTAAAACCTGGTGTTGCCTAAAGACTGGGAGGAAAAAAACTCTCCAGGCAACTTAGTATCGATAAGATATAGAGGCAGGTCTTTAATGAAGGTCTTCTGGCACAAGGAGTACAAAGGTGCACACCTGTGTCCAGGGGTTCTACAATTTGTGGTCCGATCTGAGAACTATCCGCCCCCAGATCCTCCCCAAATCTGCCCCCCTGGCACGCCTCCCCGGAAATTGAGTCGGAGATCCCAAGACCCCTTTCTTCCTCATCTTCCTCTTCTTCACAGCATGTACTGTCTTTGGAGCTTCTCCAGGGTTTCGGGCTTGAAGGTTGCTTTGACTATGATGGTATCTTGTTGTTCAGGCCTGAGGTGCATATGTTCTTAAAGAATATGTATTTACTATAGTCCTGCCTTGAGAGGAGCCTAAACAAGCCTAAAGAATTTAGAAAATTCAATATGAAGTGGGGAATAGGGTTTGGGAAGTGTTAACTACTGTTCTAAAGTGTGAGAGACTATACAACTATAATAAAAATCTATATTTACTACACAACTACTTTAAAATCTACAAAAAGCTAAAAATCCTAAGAATTCTGAGGCATCACTGGAAACATTCAACATACACGTTTAAGGCATGCTTATTTGATTAATTGTTCAGTTTGTGGAGTGGGGATTTGTCTGAGGGTTAGGACTTTTTGTTTCTGTAGAAGATTAATTTGGATTAATCATGCCAGGATACATCTATAAAATAGAATAAGCTGGGTTGGAAGGGATCTCCGAGATCATCAAGTCCAACCCTTGATCCACTACCACTGCGGTTACTAGACCATGGCACTAAGTGCCACATCCAGTCTCTTTTTAAAAATCTCCAGGGACGGAGAATCCACTACTTCCCTGGGCAGCCCATTCCAATGTCTGATCACCCTCTCTGTAAAGAAATTCTTTCTAATATCTAACCTAAACCTCCCCTGGCACAACTTGAGACCATGCCCTCTTGTCTTGCTGATGGTTGCCTGGGAAAAGAGACCAACCCCCACCTGGCTACAACCTCCTTTCAGGTAGTTGTAGAGAGTGATGAGGTCTCCCCTGAACCTCCTCTTCTCCAGGCTGAACAGCCCCAGCTCCCTCAGCCTCTCCTCATATGACCTGTGCTTGAGTCCCTGCACCAGCCTAGTTGCCCTCCTCTGGACCTGCTCCAACACCTCAATATCCTTCCTGAACTGAGGGGCCCAGAACTGGACACAGTACTCCCGGTGTGGCCTCACCAGTGCTGAGTACAGGGGAAGAATCACTTCCTTGGACCTGCTGACCATGCTGTTCCTGATACAGACCAGGATGCCACTGGCCTTCTTGGCCACCAGGGCACACTGCTGGCTCATGTTCAACTTCTTGTCAATCCAAACTCCCAGGTCCTTCTCTGACTGCTCTCCAACCACTCTGTCCCCAACCTGTAGCGCTGCATGGGGTTGTTGTGGCCAAAGTGCAGGACCTGGCACTTGACCTTGTTGAACCTCATCCCCTTGGAATCAGACCATCTCTCCAACCTATCCAGGTCCCTCTGAAGAACCCTCCTGCCTTCCAGCTGATTGATACTCCCCCCTAACTTAGTGTCATCTGCAAATTTGCTGATGATGGACTCAAGCCACTCATCCAGATCATCAATAAAGATATTAAACAGAACTGGGCCCAACACTGATCCCTGGGGAACACCACTAGTGACGGACTGCCTACCGGATGCAACACCGTTCACCACCACTCTCTGGGCCCGGCCCTCCAACCAGTTCCTAACCCAGCACAGAGTGCCCCTGTCCAAGCCGTAGGCTGCCAGCTTTTTCAGGAGTATGCTGTGGGAGACAGTGTCAAAGGCCTTGCTGAAGTCCAGGTAGACCATATCCACAGCCTTCCCCTCATCCACCAGGCGGGTCACCTGATCATAAAAGGAGATCAGGTTGGTCAGACAGGACCTGCCCCTCCTAAACCTGTGTTGGCTGGGTCTGATCCCTCGTCCATCCTGTAGGTGCTGTGTGATTGCACCGAGGATGATCTGCTCCATAACCTTTCCAGGCACTGAAGTCAGGTTGATGGGTCTGTAGTTTCCCAGGTCCTCCTTCCGACCCTTTTTGTGGATTGGTGTGACATTTGCCAACTTCCAATCATCTGGGACCTCCCCAGTGAGCCAGGACTGTTGATAGATGATGGAGAGAGGCTTGGCAATCTCTTCTGCCAGTTCCCTCATCACCCTAGGATGGATCCCATCTGGTCCCATAGACTTGTGGGGATCCAAGTAGCTAAGTAGGTCACTAACTGTTTCCTTCTGGATTACAGGGGGCTGTTCAGATTCTTGTCTCTTTCTACAAGCTCCAGAAACCAACTGTCCTCAGGACAACCTGTCTTGCTGTTGAAAACTGAGACCAAGAAGGTGTTAAATACCTCAGCCTTTTCCTCATCTTTGATAACTATATTCCTGCCCATGTCCAGTAAAGAATGGAGGTTTTCCTTGCCCCTCCTTTTGCTATTGATGTATCTGTAGAAGGACTTTTTGTTATCCTTCACAGAGGTGGCGAGATTCAGTTCTAGTTGTGCCTTCGTCCCTCTAATTTTCTTTCTACATGACCTAACTATATTCCTAAACTCTTCCTGAGTAGTCAGCCCTTTTTTCCATAATCGGTAGACTCTCTTCTTTACCCTCATTTCTTTCAAAATCTCCCTGTTCAACCAGACCGGTCATCTTCCCCACTGACTCGCCTTTCGACACACTGGGACAACCTGCTCCTGTGCTTTCAAAACTTGCTTCTTGATGTCAGGGTTTAGAGATGTAACAAGAACTAATAGTTTTTGCAGCAGAATGTACCACAGAAAATTACTGTGCCTCAATTTAAAGAAATCAGTCAAGCAAGGTGAGGAAACAATGAAGAAGGGAACTGAAGCAGCTGAGCAGGCAACAGTGGGTTGATGTTTAAGCAGGGGTATTGTCTTAAAGAAGGTCATAAGGCAGTCACTTAGAACTTTGGGGGCTTGAGACAGAGAAGACCACTGAAGACCCCTGATGAAGCCCCTCCAAGACCTTACAAGGATATGTATATATTCTAATAGGGGTTGGGAAATGTCATGAATATGTAACAGGAATGTAGGGAATGAAAATGAATAATCATGTAATGCTGACAATATAAGCTGTAGTGGAGATACCTCTGTGTGAACTTTGGCGAACTGATTCCCAGGGCACCCGGCGTGCTGTGATCATGCAATGCATCGTAATAAAGAATGCCTGACTTCTAAAACTCACTAATTGAGTATTAGAGGTTTCTTTAAGAGTCAGTTTTAGGCAACACATCCTCAGTTACTCATTATGAGATTAACTGTGATCCAGTGTTTGGACAGTTGTTTCTTTTAAAAAGAAAGAGATAATACTCTGAAATGCAGAATAAAGTGTCTGTTTGCATGATCATGGGGTAATTATTCTACTCTATGGAGAGTTCTGAGTTCTCTAAACTAGTAATTAGCTAACATTTTAATATATTTGCAACATTTGGTAGCTAGTCCATAAAATTCTCTTCAATTGAGCAATCAGGTTTTAACCTGCATATGACATGCTCATGAAATAATTAGAAACAAACAGGTTCCTACTCCTTAACTGAAATTATTTTAAAACCTGTGACTATTATACTTTCTAAAGTGCTATGAATTCACCAGTTCAAAGACCACTATGTATGTATCCTTATTCCAATATGAGTGAGGTTTTTCATTTGTTTGTTTGTTTTATTAAAGAATTAAACTGTTTCCTAAATGACAAAAAGTACATTGAAAAAAAGACACTTCATCTACTGAAGTGAATGTTTTTATAGAGGGTTACAGAACTGTAAATAAATTTGGCTTAACCGACAGCGTGGAAAACAACTGTTAAACTTTCCTGTCTGACTTCAGATGCCACTCTGACAGTCACATTCTCACCACCTGAGACTTTTGCTGCTGGGACTGAAGTCCCTTTGCAGTGTGAAGTTCCAGTGAGCCAACAGGTGCCTCATTTGACTCTCTACACACTCCACACTTAAACAGTCAGACAAGTTTCCCTTACTGGCTTGACCCTGTGTTTCCCCTAGCAGAATCCCAGACATCTGGTTCCTTTAAGTAATTTAACTGTGGTGCAGCAACATAATAACAGCTTGAATTGGAGCCTCCAGGGAGGAACACTGAACAAAGAGATCTCTGGGCTTTTATACCCCTACAGTCTATGCACCCGTTCCTCATGCACTCTTCATGTGCCTCTTGGTCCAATAATGATATTTGGTCTGGGGTCTTCTCATTGTTCGTTGGGTCCTACAGAGTCTCTGGGTGAACTGGCCACCCCCTTCCAACTGGACGGAGACACAGATCCCCATACCCTTTGTTAGAAAAAAGGTCAGTGTCCATTCACATCTCGTTGCCTGTGACTCCAGTTATTTCTTGCCAACCAGGGCACAATTCGCAGCTTACACATCAAGATACCTGCACTACTGTGCATTTCTCAACATGAACTGTCGTAGGTTGAGATTGGCCTCCCTGAAAGTCGGGGGACTCAGAGGTGATTGGATACCAGGTCAGTGTTCCCTGGAGGGCCAATCACCACTCATCTGTACCAGGGTGAATTTATGCTGATACTTTTGGTCTGTGTTTGGCCCTGCCACCTGTGAAAACTTTGCTCTTTCCTTACCAAGTTATGGGAAAATAAGCACTGATAAGCGGGAAAGTTGTCCTTGAAGAGAGAACTTCTTGTATAAACTGTTTTAATTGGTGTCCTGCGATTGGTTACTTGTCCATCAAGGGCATTTGGAGGAGAAAGTGATGATGAAGTGAGGAAGGCTCGGCCCCAGACTCAATTAAGATAGACCCCCAAAACACACTGCACATGCATGCGGGGATTTCCGAAGTTCTGACACATGCGCAGAAAAGGTGCACTTACATAACCAGGAGGTGGGACTGAGGGCCTCTGGCTGGGCGATGTTGACCACACCTGGAGGTTGTGGTCTCTCAATTAATTGTTTAAAAGCAGATAGTGCTTACTTGGCGGGAGTTATTTCAAGGACAACGTTGCCTTTTGGCGGGGACGCTTGCCAACTTGTTAATTTACTGACTCTCTGAGGATGCCACTTCTGCTATGGGTAATTATAGGTATGCTAGTTCGGTAAGATAACTTTATAGGCAACAGCTGGGTAACTGGGGAGGTCGTGCTGGGGGCTTATTCCTCTCCTCTTTCCTCCCTTTTGGGTTTGTTTGTTTTCTTGGTCACCTTTTGGTAATAAATATTGGTGTTTGTTGAACTAGCAATGGTGTCTGTTTTTCATGTGTCTGTATATCTCGGACCTTCCCTGATACAGTAACCCTCCCTAATACACTTGTCTTGTTCGCTCCTGCTGAAAAATCATATATACACAACCACCGGAAGTTGTTGGCAATTCTGTCTGTGTCTGCTGTGTGTGTAGGTGCGTGTGTGAGAGAAGGTCAGGGGTGGTAGGGCCCTTTCTTTCCCCTCCGGGGGGAAGGGGGACCCTGCAGCCCACAGCCCTGCCTAAACCAGGGTTGGAGGCAACATTGGAGTGTGTGTTTGTGAGGGATGCAACTCACAAACAACTGGTAAGCGGGAGAGAGAGAAGGTAGGCCTTGCAACCAAACTCTCTTCTTCCCCCCCCTTTGCAACCAGACTTCAGAAGGGGACTGTTTTCCCTCTCACAATCAGAGAGGGGAGGGAAGGCTCAGCATTGAAGCAGAGCCAAGTGGACGGGATGAGTACAGCTCGGTGCCAGGGAGATAACCCAGGCGAAATTAGAGACAGACCGGAGAAAGGCCCGGAGGATGTCTTCACAGTAATTTAAAAGGAGGACAACCGAAAACTCAGAGGAGGAATCACCATTCCAGGACGCGTACGTATGATAAGCTGACTTAAGATGAACTACAGCAACCTACAGAACCGAGGTATGATGAGAGAGATCACACAGCAGAAATGGCACAGAACCAAAGAGAAAGGACTCAGAATTATCTTGGACTTCGTGAGGAAGAACTTCAGCAAACAGCTGGAGGTTGGTGGGGGGAGTGTTTCAGGTAACCCGAACACTCTCACAAAAGAGAGACTGGATACCTATCAACCTGAAAAGGTTTTTCCTGGACTAATTGAGGGAGAAGCTTCGAAGGGACTGATAGAAGTGTAATATATATATATATATATAGTTCCTTTTAGCTTGTACAGTATTTATTGTGTATTTATTGTGTAGAATAAATGTAAATATACTTCCTCTTTCCCCTATAGAAACCTCTTGCCTGAAAGTTTTCTCTTTGGTGTTGAGATAAAATTGTGGGAAGTGGTGGGGGAAGCCTGAAAATTGGATTGTGGATTTCTGTGGTGGTTCAAACTATCACATAAACAAAATAAAAAAGATGCTTGTCTCAGTCTGAGGAGACTGGGATGTTTGCTAAAGAGGATGAGTTATAAGATAGACCAAACTCCTCTCTCTCAGCAATTGTAAATTCAAAATTAAGGGGGTTTTAATCGAGGAAGTGTGGAAAAACCAGAAGAAATAACAACCCTTTATTAAAAGATATATGTATGTTGGCAAAAACAGTAACAGAACACAAAAAAACTAGACAATAATCCTAGGAAAAAAAAAGGGTCTGAAAGAATACTTCTCTGTCCTTTAGCACAGTCCTAATCGTGGCCTGCAGGGGGTACTGTGGGATCGCTGAAGGTACAGGGCCTGCAGTTCTCTGTCGTGGTCAGCAGGGGGCACTGTTGGACTCCAGCGGTCACCATGCGGGGAGAGGGGTCTGGGGGGTTGGTCTCGGGTCGTGGGAGGAGCCGAGAAGGAAATGGGGGACCCTTCCCTCAGTGGGAGGAAAAAAGGAAGGGATGCAGTCCATTCCCACAGGACTCACCGCTGTTCTCCTTTCTCTCTCGCGGGCATGCAAACTCTTCGATGAAACAGCAAATCCGGGAAGCGGGACAGTCAGGCAAGTCGAAGTCAGCAGTCCGAGCTGACCAGGATGAGAAGCCAAAAACCAGATCCCAGTTCCTCTCCCCAAATGCCTGCACGCAAACCCCCGTCTCCTTCCAAGAGCCAACTCGATCGTCCGCCTCTCTCCTCTCCGAGCAGAGCCAGCCACGCCCCAGTCTCTCTGACGACCCATTAGCAAGGAATGTAGTTCGGCTGACTACATCTTTTGTAATGCTAATGACCTCCCTTCCCCCTTCCCTATTCGAAACTCTGTTTCTCTTACAGGGAAGCAGGGAAAGAAAAAATTCCTCTCAGATTTATGACCTATAACAATGCTGTTCTTTTAAAGGCTTTTCTCCATAAGTTCATTCTGCTATTTGCATGTCCCAGGGTTGTCTTGATTGAAGTTTATCACAGTTTTTTAAGGACAGAGGGAAGGAGAAGAATACCCATTTACTGTCTCCCTTTCTCCTCTGGGAGTTGATCCGACTATTTGCTGCCTTACCTAAGTCTTTGGTTTTGTGACCCTCACCAGAGTAGCCAGTCTGCAATCCCAGTAAGGGATTCTATCAAGTCTAAGGACAACCCTCCTGTCCCCAAAAGGAAGAGACAAAAAAACAAAAACATCCCTAATGATGAAGGATGAATAGTTTAAGGAAAGCCTTTACTGAATGAATCAGAAAAGATGACAGTGAATACTATGAAAACCCAGATAAGCTGGAAACCAAGGTCTTGCAGAATAGTTTTGAAACTGTTACCTAAAAGGCCAAATTAGGTAGGAGATAAGAAAGCAGAGGCTTTGATGAGCCTCCAGGCCCCGGGAATACAAACCATCGCAGGCCTTCCAACCCAGGTGCTACAATTTTATAATTATGTCCATCCAATCCCCGCTCGTCCACCCCCTGGTTCTGCCCCTCGGCACACCCCTTCGGGAATTGAGTCTAGGGGAGTTTGGGACCCCTCTTTCATCATCTTCCTCTTCATCACAGCACATACAGTGCTTGGAGTTCCTCCAAAGTCCTGTATTTGAAGGTCACTTTGCCTGTGCTTACATCTCCTGGGGTGCAGGCGTTAAGGTGTTTTCTGCAATTCCACGTTGAAAAGAAAACTAAACAGCTAATGGACTTTTGAGGTATTGATATGGGAAGGGGTTTGGTATGTGCAACCGCTAAACTACTGTTGTTACTTCTACTGGAAAATACTGGTAAAAGATATAACACCGTGAGAAACATAATACAGCTACATTTAAAATCTACATTCACTACATAACTACTTCTAAAGTCTATAACAATTAAAAAATCAAAAACTCTAAGGCAACAAAACAATAAAGAGAAAACAGGAACAAAGCCCTTGAATTAGGTACTAGAAACCGTATTGAAGCCAGGCAAGGCCTAGAAAGCAAATGTAATATAGCAATACGAAAATACGAGTTAAATTCAGAATATAGATTCTGAGCAAAAACACAGAGAACTTGGTCTTAGAAACAGCGGAGGCAATAATTCATTAAGGTATGCAGAACACAGTGACACAGGAGAACAGAAGCATATTGTGCTGGTTTAAAAGTTAACCAACAGGGGAAATGAACTCAACTCAAAAGAGAGATTGCAAGTCAGAATAACAATTTAATAAAATAATACGATAAACACGACTACACAGACAAGCAATTGGTCTCAACCCACAAAACCCAAATGTACAACCTGGCACCCCGGGGCACAAACAAAGCGGTGCTCCCTGGGCCCCCCCTGAGTCCAAAGTAAAGGAAGAGAGGAAAAAACCTACTGGTGGGAGAGCTGCTGCAGTCCGGTCAAAAGTGGCGACTGCAGCCCAACCGAGGGTGGTGGTCTCAGTCCAGTTGAGAGCGGTGAGCTGCAGTCTGGCTGAGAGTGGTGAGCTGCAGTCCTCCTCTGGATCCCACGAGTGGTGGTGAAGGTTCTGAAACTCCAGGTTTATATATTCTCCAGCTCAGGCAGCAATGTTTAGTCCCTCCCTCAGAGTGGGGAATTCCATAAAAGGATGTTCAATCCTTCCCTCAGAGTGGGGAATTCCATAAAAGGGTGTGAGGGTGCTCAGTCAGGGAATTCCACAAAAGGGCATGAGGACAGGAACATGGGGGGGGGGGGGCACCTCGCAGACCTCTACTGACAACAGTTTCTGGGAAATGGCATGGAGGGCTATAGAATACACAGTTTTGGGCTACACCCATCCAATGATGAATCGGTCCCAGCTGTTCTAACTAGGACACATATGTACTCAGGAAAAGAGAAGGAACTAAGAGGCTAAATTAAGTATAAAGAAGGAAAACAAGGACTGATAGAGAAGGAAAGTGAGTCAAAACATAGGTACACCTTGCCAAGATATCAGGAACTTCTGCCAGATACGCTAGAAAGGTAACCAAAGTAGGAAAGTTCACAAAGTTCATGAAGAGGATGGAGGTTGGGCCAGGGACCCATAAGGATGAAGAATGGGAACGACCCTCCTATATTCTCCCCAAATTGAAGACCACACCTCTAACTCTGCCTAGACTCCACCTGTTATGAATATTAAAAATGTATGTTGCAATATCATGAATATTCATATTGTATTATGCAATCACTTACCAAAAATTGTATAAAAAGTCCAACTGTGGATTGCTGGATCGAAGCAGTTTCCCAGGGCAACCTGACCGCTTCCCGGTGCACCGAGAATAAAATACCTCCTGCTTAAAGACTACAAACTTTGTCTGTGAGCAGTTTCTCCATTCGTGCCTTCTTGGGGCATAAAATTGGCATCAGTATTTGGCAATGTCCCATAAGTTTTACTCAAGTTAGCTAAATAAGCTAAAATTGTGTTCTTTAGATGAACTTAACCCATTTTAATGTGAAAACCGCACATCTAAACATTAGGTTACCCACCTCCAAGTGAAGACCCCTACCCACTGATCATGCACAACAAATTGAAAATGCATTGTACCTTCAAATCGAAGCAGGTTGTCCAATAGCTATTAAGTAGGCATCTATTTAGAAATTAGATAAGCGCCTACTTATGTATTTTGAAAGTATAAATTTGCTGCTTGACTGTAACTGGGTGTTCTAGCTTTGTGGATTTACCATCTAGCATCCATCTCTGAGCAGACATCTCAACTCTGTGTGTGGATCAGTTTCTTGCACACCTGGTGAAAGAACCCATTTTTGGGACAACGCTAATACTTTTCACCAAATAGTTTGGGTAGGTGTCACAATTATTTTATTTTTTTTGAGAGAGATCTATAGGGTATGCTTCTGGCAGCTTGGTAATCCACTGCATGGAGGCAGTATGAAATGTAAATCTTCACTGAAGGCTGTAAAGAACAGTACTGACCTATCATCCTTGATACTTGCATGTGTTGATTGCATCAGTGTGGCTCTTCAGCCACTGAGATCCAACATGGAATGTGATTACACAGAAACTTTTCCTTCTACTACATCCTCAGAAATGATCTTATGTGAATAGGGCATCTTGATGTCATATGAGGGTTGTGCAGCCCAGAGTGGTTGTGATTTTTTTCAGGAAACATAACATCTGTTCCAGTTGTACCAAGGAGTCTTGGCTTGCCTTTCACTTCAGGTGGGTTGGGAGGTGCTTGGAATATGAAGTCCTGATTCTACCATGTAAGAGATTGTCAGTAAGATTTTTCATCCACCAGAGATGGAGTAGATGAACAGGTAACAAATTTTGTAACCTTCAGGTCCTTTCCAACAGGCAAGTCAAGTTGTTTCTATTATCTGTTAAAGCTCTTGTCTTAGTTTAACAAGATTACAACTTAAAAAAATTAAGAGACTTCAGGTGGAAGTGTGGAAAAGGAAAAAAAACAGATTTTTATTAACAAAATCTGAATAAACAACAAATGGTGCAATCAAAAACTTTCAGAAAAAACAAAACAAAGTACCAATCAAGCAGGGGGGGGGGAAGAAACCCACGGCAACCAGGGGAGGGGGTGGGGGAAAGGCAGGACTGTCCTGGCAGTTAAAAAGCTGCTCCCAACCACGTGTGTTCCCAGTCAGCAATGAAAAAAAAACAAGTCCTTTTCCCACAGGCAGTCTTGAAAGCAGAATACCTCCCTCTGAGATGGGTCGGTCTCTGTAGTGGGTTGGTTTTTGGATTTTTTAGACCTTCCTTAGCAATGGGGTGAGAAATCTAAGGAAGTATTCCATATCATCCCTTTCCATAACACAACATATAAAAAGGTGCAGATAAGAGAGTTCTCTCTCTTCTCTCTTCCGGTGGTTGAAGGTAACAGGTCTCTCTGCAGATGGTCTTTGCTTGTATAGGCCAGGACCTGTTGCTCAGACCTGCCGTTATCTCCAGTCTCTTCAGGAGGTGTGGGGGAGTTGGTTGGTGCTTCGCACAGTTCTGCTGTCTCATTCAGGGAAGTATTTAATTCGGGTTTTTGTATTTATTTACTAACTTGTCCTAGTTAGAACAACTGGGACCAGTTCATCACTGCATGGGTGTAACCCAAAACTGTGTATTCTATAGTCTTCCATGCCATTTCCCAGAAACTGTTGTCAATAGACTATTTACACCCTCTGCCCAGAGTAACCTGACTCCTCAGGCTATAAACTAGGTGTTAAGAGGTCTGCGAGATAGGAGGGTGCCCCCTGTCCTCACACCTCACACCCATTGTGGAACTCCCCACCCTGAGGGAAGTACTGGGCATTCCTACCTGAACTGGAGAATATATAATCTTGGAGTCTTGGAACTTTTTTAACCACTCGTGGGATCCAGAGGAAGACTGCAGACCACCACTCTCGACTGGACTGCAACCACCACTTTTCAACCGGACTGCAACCACCACCCTTGACCAGACTGCAATCACCACTCTTGACCAGACTGCAACAACACTCACCAACAGGTTTTCCCCTCTCCTTTTACTTTGGACTCAGGGGGCCCAACGAACACCACTCTGTTCATGCCCCAGGGTGCTGGGTTATACATTTGGGTTTTGTGGGTTAAAACCAATTGTTTGTCTGTATAATCGTACTTATTGTATTATTTTATTAAACTGTTATTCTGAATTATAATCTCTCTTTTGAGTTGGGTTCATTTCCCCTGATGGTTTACCTTTAAACCAGCACAAACTCTATAGTAACAGTGTATATTTGGAGGATATTTGTTTTAGTGGGTTTGTTTTTATCCGTGTTTCCCTTTCCCTTTTCTTCCTCTCCCCCGGGAGCTCCCTATCGCGTGTACAATATATTCAAATTCTATATATAATTGTAAATATATGTTTTTACTATAGCTTTGACTGTTTGGGTTTCTTTCTTCCCTCTCTGGGGAGTAGGCTCTTTCGCTGGGTCTCGGCAATTTGGCAGAGCGCCAACTAGAAACTTACACATTTTTTTGGTGGCCCATACAGGGATATTTTGGTTAATTTGGGATTGTTTTGAAAAGATTGTCTGGGAAGACAGCCAAGTTGGTATAAACAAAACTCATTGTTTGGGAACATTGTCTGGGAAAGTTGTCAAGAGCATATTGTTTATATAAACATACTTTATTGTTTTGGAACACTACTGGGACAACTGCCAAGAGGTTTTTTGTTTATATAAAAATTGCTTTGTTTAGAAACAAAGGAAGGATAATATAAACAATGACCTTTTTACTAATTTTTTTCATTATTCTAAGTGTTTTCATACCTGTCCTGGGATATCCTGTAAGGGATTGTTCAGATGGATGGAACAAATTGCTTCCTTTCCCTTATTTCGACATCCACGACCTAGTAGCCAGTTTCCTTAATGGTGGCATTCAAAGTTTGATAGCAAAGACTCCTAAGATCAGTTCTAACCCATAGCTAAATTGTTTAGCGACAACGATACTAGGGGTGAAGGCAACAAAAATGCTACTTAAAATTGGAAAGGTGGTACTGCATTGGTCCCCTTGTTGTAAGAAAGATCGCACCTCAAAGGGACTCGCTGGAACTTTGGAAAGGGTTGCGGACAGGCCAGTCCCCAGGTGGCATGGAGCCTGGGTAGATTTTGGTAAATTAGTAGAGTGTGTGTCACCTCCCATTAACTGGGAGTTCACGTCAGAACAAATGTTTGATTCTGGTGAGATGGCCCACTGTTTAACAGAAGGGTGTTTTTCCTACGAGGATCCGAATATGCGATTCTCCGCTTTGTGTTGGGCCCTGACTAGTGTTGGGCCCTGACTAGTGCTTATCGGACCACCGTAGACCACTTTCAAAAGGTTAAGCCCAGGACAGGAGCTCAAACTATGCCACCCGAGACCGGTGATGTTCCCGTTGAGTCTAAAGGAAGCGAGGCCAAAACATAGCTTAAAGTCAATGCCATTTCTACTAAGTCCACTAGAACTGGGACTCAAGTTAAAAACCAGAAAGTCATTGTTGCCCCTATAAAGAAAAAGAAGACGTGGACAAGGGAGATTGCAGAACCCATCTCCGCGACTGGAACGCACGGAAGAAGAAGAAAGAGGAGAAGAAGAAGGAACAGAAGGACCTATCCTGTCCACGCAGGAAGTAGTGAATGAAGGAGCGGCAACAAGGGACGAAGGAACGGCTTTGAGAGGAAGAAGCGACTGTGGCAGAGGAAGGAGCGACTGCAAGAGAAGAAGGAGCGGTCACAGTAAAGGAAGAAGCAGTTGCCAGAGAGGAAGAAGCGGCTACAAGAGAAAGGGCACACCCAAAAGAACTAGGGGCATGTCCAAAGGAAAGTAGAACAGTATCAAGAGAAAAAAAGTCAAAGACAGTACAAACAACCCGTGGCATATTGTCACTTGAAGATTTATATCCTGACTACACATTCAGTGTTTTGGAAGACACAAAGAAGAGGTCAAAGCATTTCCATCAACCTGAGGGAGAATTATCCCTACCCCTCCAGACTCAACCTTCTCTTGGAGGTGTGAATGATTGGATGAGGCCCTTATCTCAGCACCCGAAAGACTACTCGCTACCTCCACCCACTAGGTATGGTGAACGACGTAGAAGCTCATCCCCGCGGCACACTCAGTCCCCGCCTCCACGTGAGAGATACAGAGAGGAGACAGGAGGGGTTCGGCATAAGAGTGGAAGAGTAAAAAGGGAAGTGGAAAAGATTCTATGCGGGAGAGATGGACAGGAAATAATGCGAGAAAGTGAAATTACATGATCACTGACCCCAAGAGAGCTTTGAGATTTACAAAGAGATTACATTCACTTGCCTGGTGAACGAATCCTCACCTGGTTGGTGCAATGCTGGGACAATGGGGCTAATAGTCACATGATTGAAGGTGATCCATTGCCCGAGACCCTGTGATAGAACAAGAAATGGGAAAAGAGAGAATGGCATCCAGTCTTTGGCTCCGAATCCTCCATGCTGTGAGGGAAAGATACCCGTTTAAGGAGTATCTGATGAGCTCTCCAAGAAAGTGGAATACTGCAGAAGAATGCATACAATACCTACGGGAATTGGCCATGCTGGAGATCAACTATTCTGATCCAGACTATTATGACATCCAAGTTCCCGAGAGTGTTCCCTGCATGCAACTGATGTGGAAAAAGGTAATTAAAGGTGCCCCTAAACCATATACCTACTGTTTGATAACTGCATATCATCCAAAGATGGATGAACAAAGCGTGGACACCATGTGTTCTTGGATAAGGAGCATAGTGGAAAATCTGGAAGACTCCTCCAATCCCCTATACCAACACACCTACGATAGGGAAAGAATGGAGAGAGATTATGAATACTCCAGATATGAGGATGACCCTAGAGACAGAGATGACAGACGTTATAGAGATTACAGAAAAAGGTCAATGGAACGATCACAGCGGGATAGACAAAGACAACCTCGACCTAGACCTCGATCTTGGTCTTGGTCTCACTCACGATCTCCTTCATTCACAGTCGAAGGAAAGAAAACCACATAACCAACTATGAGGGAGAAAACATGAAGAAGTGGGATGGTGAACCCACTTCCAAACTCAAAGTTAGAGTGAGGGAGCTGAAACAAATGGACACTGACAAGAAAGTTGTCTACGTGGTAGATACAGACTTCTTAGAAAAGAAACTGTGATCGCTGAAACACAAGAAGATGGAGGTCCACTTCAACGATGACAAAAAGGTCTCTAAGAAACCAAAGTCCAATGACGAATGCTCTGATCAAGACCAGTAGAGGGACCCTGCCTTCTGCCAGGAGAAGGAAAGGGACCAAGAAGATAATCAGGTTTACTGGGCTGTGTGGGTTCGATGGCCTGGCACATCGGATCCTCAGAGATACCGGGCTTTGATAGATACTGGTACCCAGTGTACTTTAATGCCATCAGAGCATAAGAGTACAGAGACCGTTTCTATTTTTGGAGTGACAGGAGGGTCTCAAGAGTTGTCAGTGGTAGAGGCCGACATGAGTTTGACAGGAGACCAATGGGAAAAGCATTCCATTTTGACGGGGCCAGAAACCCCTTGCATTCTCTGTATGGACTACCTAAGAAGAGGATACTTCAAGGACCCGAAGGGGTACCGGTGGACTTTTGGGATAACCATGGTGATTGAAGAGAAGTCCAAGTAATTGTCTACCTTTCCTGGTCTCTCAGAAGACCCTTCCGTTGAAGGGCTACTGTGAGTTAAAGATCAAGAAGTGCCAATAGCCATGACAACCGTACACAGGTGACAGTATCAGACGAACCGAGATGCTGTGATCCCCATTCATAAGATGATTCGAAAGTTGGAGAGCCAAGGGGTGGTCAGCAGAACCCATTCACCCTTCAACAACCCCATCTGGTCTATATGTAAGTCCAATGGAGAATGGAGACTGACTGTGGACTATCATGGCTTAAATGAAGTCACGCCACTGTTGAGTGCTGCCATGCCAGATACGTTGGAGCTCCAGTACGAGCTGGAGTCCAAGACAGCAAAGTACTATGCCACTATTGACATTGCCAATGCTTTTTTCTCCATTCCCTTAGCGGCAGAGTGCAGGTCACAGTTTGCTTTCACCTGGAGGGGCATTCAGTACACCTGGAATTGACTGCCCCAGGGGTGGAAGCACAGTCCAAACATCTGCCATGGACTGATTCAGGCCACACTAGAGAAGAGTAAGGCTCCAGAACATATCCAGTACATCGATGATATCATTGTATGAGGGGACACAACAGAAGAAGTTTTCAAGAAAAGACAGAAGATCATCCAGATTCTGCTTGAGGCCAGTTTTGCCATCAAGAAGAGTAAGGTCAAGGGACCTGCCCTAGACATCCAGTTCCTAGGGATGAAATGGCAAGATTGTGGCAATGACTACACCAACAAATAAGAAAGAAACCCAAGCTTTTCTGGGAACCATAGACTTCTGGAGGATTCACATCCCAGATTGTGAGCCCTCTTTACTTTGTGACCTGTAAAAAGAACAATTTCCAATGGGGTCCAGAACAATAGAAAACTTTCAGACAGATCAAGTAAGAAATTGCACGTGCCGTGGTTCTTGGACCAGTCAGGACAGGACCAGATGTAAAGAATGTACTCTACACTGCAACTGGAGATAAAGGTCCCTCCTGGAGCCTCTGGCAAAAAGTGCCTGGCGAGACGTGAGGGCGACCACTGGGTTTCTGGAACCGAAGCTACAGAGGTTCTGAGGCAAATTACACCCCTATGGAGAAGGAGATCTTAGTGGAGTATGAAGGCATACGAACAGCTTCAGAGGTAATTGGTACCAAAGCACAGTTCTTCCTGGCACCCTGACTACCAGTCCTGAGCTGGATGTTCAAAGGGAAGGTGCCCTCTACGCATCATGCCACCAATGCCACACGGAGCAAGTGGATTGCTTTGATTACGCAACGTGTCCAAATCAGGAAATCGAATCGCCCTGGAATTTTGGAAATTATAACCAATTGGCCTGAAGGTGGGAACTTCAGTCTGGCAGATGAAGAAGAAGATCCAGTGAGCCGAGTTGAAGAAGTTCCACCATATAATCAACTGCCAGATGAAGAGATGCGCTATGTCCTTTTCACCGATGGTTCCTGCCGTATTGTAGGGAGAAACCGGAAGTGGAAAGCAGTTGTTTGGAGTCCCACCTGACGAGTGGCAGAAGCCACTGAAGGTAAAGGCGAATCGAGTCAGTTTGTGGAACTCGAAGCCGTCCAATTGACCCTAGATATCGCAGAGAGAGAAGGATGACCAAGGCTCTACCTATACACCGATTCATGGATGATAACCAATGCCCTATGGGGATGACTAGACCGGTGGAAAAAGATGAATTGGAGGCATAGAGGAAAACCCATCTGGGCTGCTGATCTGTGGCAAGACATCGCTGCCAGAGTGAAGAAACTGAGAGTCCGTCATGTAGATGCCCATGTGCCCAAGAGGTGAGCTAATGAAGAACATGGTAATAACAGACAGGTAGACCTAGACTGGCAACAGAAGGGAGAAGTGTTCCGAGCTTGATGGGCCCATGATGCTTCAGGACATCAGGACCGAGACGCCACCTACAGATGGGCACCAGACAGAGGGGTGGATTTAACCATGGATACTATTTCTCAAGTTATCCATGACTGTGAAACCTGTGCTGCTATTAAACAGGCAAAAAGGTTGAAACCCCTGTGGTATGGTGGGCGCTGGGATAAGTATAGATATGGGGAGACCTGGCAGGTTGATTACATCACATTGCCACAGAACCACCAAGGTAAACACTATGTGTTTACCATGGTGGAAGTAACCACAGGATGGTTAGAGACATATTCAGTACCACATACAACAGCCTGAAATACCATTCTGGGTCTCAAGAAGCAGGTCCTGTGGAGAAATGGCACTCCAGAGAGCATCGAGTCAGACAAGGGGACTCATTTCAAGAACAGTCTAGTGGCCACTTGGGCACAGGAGCATGGTATTGAATGGGTATATCACATTCCATATCATGCACCCGCTGCTGGGAAAGTCGAAAGGTGTAATGGACTGTTAAAAACAGTTCTAAAGGCACTAGATGGGGGAACTTTCAAAAACTGGGATAAGCACTTAGCCAAGGCCACCTGACTAGTTAACACTAGAGGCTCTGTCAATCGAGCTGGTCCTGCCCAGGCAGAATCCCTCCACACTGTAGATGGAGACAAAGTTCCAGCAATCCATCTGAGAGGTATGTTAGGTAAGGCTGTTTGGATCACTCCTCCCTCAGGTCAAGACAAACCCATTCATGGGATTGTTTTCGCTCAAGGGCCCAGAAACACCTAGTGGGTAATGAGGAAGGATGGAGAGATCCAGTGTGTGCCTCAAGGAAACTTAACCTTGGGGAAAACCTAATTATGTGCTTTGAGTTGTGTTTTGCAGGAAACCAGACACCAGATGAGAAAGACTTGAACAAAACTGATTCCAGTATCCAGTGATGTCCGATGATGAGACAGTCCAGACCAGTGAACCAGTCCTAAACCCGGAACTTTAACTGTAACTGAAAGGACCAAGGATCCAAACTGAGCTGTTGTTGGTGTTGATCTTCAATGACAGGCGACAGCCTCGAAAAATAAACAAGGACTGTATATATATGCATAGATATGCGAGAGATATAAGTGTTACATAAAGAAATGATATAGAATAAGGGATGGAGAATGTAGTGGGTTGGCTTTTGGATTTTTTAGGTCTTCCTTAGCAACGAGGTGAGAAATCTAAGGAAGTATTCCATATCATCCCTTTCCATAACACAACATATAAAAAGGTGCAGATAAGAGAGTTCCCTCTCTTCTCTCTTCCGGTGGCTGAAGGCAACAGGTCTCTCTGCAGATGGTCTTTGCTTGTATAGACCAGGGCCTGCTGCTCAGACCTGCCGTTATCTCCAGTCTCTTCAGGAGGTGTGGGGGAGTTGGTTGGTGCTTCGCACAGTTCTGCTGTCTCATTCAGGGAAGTATTTAATTCGGGGTTTTTTGTATTTATTCGCTAGCTCTATAGTAACAGTGTATATTTGGGGGATATTTGTTTTAGCAGTTTTTTTTATCCCTGTTTCCCCTTCCCTTTTTTCCCCCCCCCCCCCCCCCCCCGCCCCCTATCGTGTGTAATATATAATCAAATTGTATATATAATTGTAAATATATATTTTTGCTATATCTTTGGCAGTTCGGGTTTTTTTTCTTCCCTCTCTGGGGAGTAGGCTCTTTTGCTGGGTCTCAGAACTTACACAGTCTCTCTCAGTCATCCTCTGTGAGGTGTCCGGTGGGGAAAAAACTTCCTCTCAGGAAAAGAGAACGAGACGACCAAAAACCGGGTTCCTGCTCTGTCTGGTTCTGGACCAAACCCCAAAAACCCCTGAACAAAGGATTCCCCAGCTATCCCTGCGGTCACTGTGCCTCCCCGCGAGGCCTCTCCCTCTCCCCCCTCCTGCGCTGCCCCACACATGCGGTTCCACTCCACCCCCACCCCCTCCCTGACTCCCCCCATCCCAGAAGAAACAGATGGGGGGGGAGGGGGGACCCTGGTGGGGACAGGGATGGGGACGGGACCCTAAGGAAGAAAAAGAAAATTCCAACATCTCTTTTCAAACCTATGACAACTTTATTACATGGGATTTTTTCCATGGCAGATTTAGTAGTTCTTCTGCTATCCTCCTGACCTTGCTTGGTCTTTGCATAAAGTTCTGTGTAAATACCCAGGTTGATTCATATTCATTTTCATGGCTAGGTTTCGCGAACGAAGATTTAGGAAGGCACTATCCACGTGTGTTACAGGCACGCTGGTGACTTATGAGGCCAATACGAGATAGACATATCCAATTGCAAAAGGCACAGCAGAAAGACTCCTTAGGTGGTGTATTCAGCAGGATACGATTCTTTCTGCGTTGTCTTTTCTCCTCAAGAGTGATCCTGCATGCATTCTCAAAGGAAATGGCAGCGTTAAAGATGGTGTGTTTCCAGGCCTCCCGGTTTGCGACCAGAGTAGACCAGTTATGATGATCAATGTGGCTGAGGCTGAGATGTTGTTTCAGGGAGTCCTTGTATCTTTTCTTCGGGGCTCCTCTCTTGCAGCAACCAGAGGTAAGTTCACCGTAAAGCAAGATCTTAGAGAGGTGCTGATCCTTCATCCTTGAGACGTACCCTGCCCAGCGCAGTTGAATTCTCAGCAACATGGCCTCAATGCTAGTGACTGCTGCTTGTTCTAAAACAGATGTATTGGTCACATGATCTGACTAGTGGATGTTTAGGATTGTATGGAGGCAGCGTTGATGGAAGTGTTCTAGGAGTCGCAGGTGGTGGCGGTAGACGACCCATGATTCGGAACCGTATAAGAGAGTGGACAACACTATGGTTTTGTAAACACTGATCTTGGTGCTTTTCTTCAAGTGTTTATTTTGCCAAACTCTTTTGTGGAGTTTTCCAAAAGCACTATATGCCTTTGCTAATCTGTTGTCTATCTCCCCATCAATCTTACCCTCTGAGGAGATGAGGCTACCTAGGTAAGTAAACTGTTGGACTGATTTAAGCTCTGACTGGTCAATGGTGATATGGGGATGATGGAAGGCTTCCTGAGGTGCAGGTTGGTAGAGGATTTCCATCTTCTTTAAGCTGACTTCCAACCCAAAGAGCTCGACAGTGTCTGCAAAGCAGGATGTTAAATGTTGCAGAACTGCTTCTGTGTGGGCAACAAGGGTGGCGTCATCAGCATAAAGCAACTCCCGGACAAGATGGTTTAAGGTCTTGGTGTGGGTCTTCAGTCACCTTAGGTTGAAAAGGTTTCCATCAGTACGATATCGAATGTAGATACCATCCGGATCATCGAGGTCTGCTGTGGTCCTGTGGAGTATCATGCTGAAAAAGACTGTGAATAGGGTTGGAGTGAGAACACAACCTTGTTTCACACCATTCTTTATTAGAAAGGGCTCAGAAAGTGCATTGCCATATCTGACTTGGCCCTGTTGATCCTCATGGAGTGAGATGATCATTTTAAGGAATTTAAGGGGACAACCTAAACGTTCCAAAATCTGCCACAGACCTTTTCTGCTCACAGTATCGAAAGCCTTGGTGAGGTCGACAAAGGTTGCATAGAGACCCTTGTTCTGTTCCATACACTTCTCTTGCAGTTGTCTGAGAACAAATACCATGTCTGTGGTACTCCTGTTGACTCTGAAACCGCACTGACTTTCAGGAAGAATTCCTTCTGCTATAGTGGGTATTAGTCTGTTCAAGAGTATTCTTGCCAGGATTTTGCCGGCAATGGAGAGCAGAGTAATACCATGGTAATTTGAGCAATCAGATTTAATTCCTTTCTTCTTATACAAAGTGATAATGACTGCATCTCAAAGGTCTGATGGTAGCTCGCCTAGTTCCCAACAGCGCAACACAAACTTGTGAAATTTGGTATGGAGTGCAAGGTCCCCATGTTTCCAGACTTCGGGTGGAATTCCATCAATCCCAACTGCCTTGTCGATTTTCACCTGTTGTATGGTTTTGAGGGTTTCTCCTAAAGTGGGGGAGGTATCCAACTCGTATTTCACCAGTTGTTGTGTGATGGACTGAATTACTGAGTCTTGGACTACACAGCTGGTACTGAAGAGAGTCTGAAAGTGTTCAGACCATCGATTCAGTATGGAGGTTTTATCTGTTAGAAGCGTTTGACCATCGGGGCTGAGTAGAGGGCTTTGGACTTGGTATGTAGGCCCGTATGCTGTTTTCAGGGCCTCATAGAATCCTTTGTGATCTCCCGAATCTGCACATAATTGAGTTTTTTCAGCTAGATCAATCCACCACTTGTTCTGGATGTCACGGAGTTTCTGCTGGAGCTTGCTGCATGCAAGATGAAAGGCCATTTTTCTTGCGTGACAGGATGGCAGTGCAAGGTGTGCTTGGTGGGCAGTTCTCTTCTTCCTCAACAAATCCTGGATCTCTTGATTGTTTTCATCAAACCAGTCCTTGTTCTTCTTGAGGGACAACCCTAAGGATTCTTCAGAGGACTACAGGATGCTGTTTTTAATATGGTGCCAAATTGTTTCAGGAGAGGAATCTGCAGAAACTGTGGAATGGTTTTCGAGCCTAGTTTGAAGGTTTACCTGGAATCTCTCTCTTACTGTGGTTGATTGGAGATTGTTAACTTGGAGTCTTCTCCTTGGGATGTTGCCCCTTTTAGGTTTGAATCTGAGATTGAAATTGAGTTTACAGCGCACAAACCGATGGTCTGTTTGGCATTCTGCACTGGGCATCACACGGGTATGGTGGACATCACGAACATCTCTCCATCGCACCAAGACATAATCAATGAGGTGTCAATGCTTAGATCTGGGGTGCATCCAGGTTGTCTTCAGACTATCTTTCTGCTGAAAAATAGTATTAGTGATGGTGAGCTGTTGCTCTGTACAGAATTCTAGTAGAAGTCAACCATTATCATTGCAGTTTCCAACACCATGCTTGCCTAATATTCCTTTCCAGGCATCAAAATTCTTACCTACTCTGACATTGAAATCGCCAAGGATAATGATCTTATCATCTGCAGGCACCTTTTGGGTAAGGAGGCGCAGGTCAGTGTAAAATTTATCTTTTTCAGCAGGGTCAGTTTGGAGAGTTGGGGCATATATACTAAAGATGACAACATGTTGCTTGTTGTTTAGTGGAAGGCGTAGGGAGATAATGCGGTCAGAGTGACCTGTTGGCAGATTTTCGAGTTTAGGAACAATAGAGTTTTTGATCATGAAACCGACTCCTGAGAGATGTTTTTCGGTTCTGGGTTTGCCTGACCAAAAGAGTGTGTAACCGACACCATGTTCTCTGAGGTTGCCTTCTTCATGAAGGCGAACTTCACTGAGAGCAGCAATGTCGATGTTGAGACGAGCTAGTTCATGGGCAATTAGGGCAGACCGACGCTCAGGATGTCTGCTATCCGCAGAATCAAGCATGGTTCTGATATTCCAACATGCTAGAGTTAATTTAGGTACACCTTTGGAGGCAGGTGCATGCCTTTGTCTTTTGATCTTTGTGCGACCGCAATGGAAGAAGATGCCCGTTGGCCTGCGGTTAACCAACCGGGTGAAAGTGGAGATGAGTTTTGTTTAGGTCACCTTTTCTAGACCCCTCTCCGAGTGGAGCAAGCAGTGTTCTCCTTAAAATGGTTGCTTGGTTATTTAGGGTGCTGCCCCAAGAGACTGTCATCTCCGGTCAGTCTCAAATGACCAATATCCTGAACTGCCTGCATGCAGGGTTGGGTCTGCGGCTTCCAGTGCACCTTTCACCTGCCGTTTCAACCCTCGCCCATCACTACAGGACTTTTTGCATGTGGGTAAAGCCTTCAAGCCTGCGCAATGGATTTTTTAGGTGAGATACAGTATGCGCGGAACTGAACCCACCCTTTAATCCTAAGGTTTATCTGCCAGGGCCGAGTGAGCTTGGACAGTGGCAGTGAGGTCCTCAGGACGTAGGTTTGATTAGAGTGACCTTCTCTTAGATGGATGGTCTTACAGGACTAAGAGAGTTCCATCTACCTGGGTTTGGGATTGGAGTTGTCCTTCTCCTAGGATGACTGCCAGGAGGCTAATGAGTTCGTCCTGCCCAAGAATGTATTAAATCTGGTCCTACAGTTTTGATCTGTCTGGCATGGGTGACCCTACCGGAGGCACGTACCACATAGTTCGCAACCACATAGGGGTACTGTCGTAAGGCAGAAATTGTGTGAACAATTTCTATTGCATTTCTGAGATTTTTGCCTTAGCATAGCTGAGCACTGATAGTAAAAATTACTGCGCCATTAAGATGGCTACAGGACCTGAAGTTAGAACAAAGGTGGATTCATGCCAGATGCCAAGGAGGAGTTTTGGCAGGTGAATAAAGTTTTCTCATCTCCTATGACCACCTGTTGTAGTCCAATTAACAGTGGACAGCAGAGCATGTTTTCCTTATGTAACCAATGTAGTGTGAACAAGAAACTAAGCGTCATTACCACTATATAATCTGTCTTTCTTCTAATAAAGATGACATTTTGCCTGATCATAGTGATGTAAGAGCATCTGTCCGTTCCCTTCCATCAATAATTGGCGCCCAAACAGGGACTCAAAGTTCGTCAGTTCTCCGGGACGTAAGGTGAACGGAAGAGCCGAAAGAAGCAGCTGTTACAGGCAGCACTGAGCCCCGGTGCTGTGAACAAAGCCGTGCACGGTCAAAACTGGAATCTCGCCTTGACCTGGTGAGTCAGCTGGCAGGAGCATGGGACCCACGCTTTCTAAAGATGATGAAACTGTGGAAAGGCTCCTGCAATCTATAGTCTCTCTAGGAGAACCAAAATATGATGAAAAAACCCTGAAAGGGTTAATAGATTGGGCGAGAGCGAAGAAGCTAATCCCATCTGCTCAAACCGCCTTTGAGGTATCTACTTGGGATACTATAAAGGAACAGTTGTGGGACGAGATCTCTAAGGGATCAAAGGACACTAAAAAATACCCTGCGGTTTGGTGTCTGGTAGTCGAATCGCTGGAAAAATATAATGCTATGCAGCGAGCATCTGCGGCAGCAGAGGCGGCTGTAAAGACAACTCTCCAGGGGAAAAGCGAGATCAAGGAGCGAAGGTGCGTAGAGCAGTTTGTTTTCAGGGAGGTTTTGGCGCCTGCGCCTGCAAAGACGCGTTCGGTAAAAGTTTTAAAAACCGCGGGTTTGTCTTGGTTCAGCAGCGCGCCAGCGCTGACAGAAAAAGTGGACCCCGCGGAGAGACACGCTGGCGCTGTGCCATCAGCACTGCCACCTTCTACTGAGCCTGAGCTGGTCGCAGAGCCAGAAGCTGTCACTGCACAAGCGCCGCCTGGAACAGAGCTGCTGTTTCGGCAGAAACCACCACCGTCCCGACGGGGACCGGGGTCGCCGCTGAAGCGAGCATGGTTCCTTCACCTGATTCAGTTCTGCTACGAACGGAGAAAGAAAAACCTAATCGTGGTAACGCAAAAGAGTTATTTTCATCATTTCCATCCTCAGGCTTGTCTCCTGATGACAAGAACTTGGACAATGGAAACCAAGAAGCCACTATGCTTGCAATAAAAGACCTCAAAGACACCTTATTGCTTCTCTTTCAAGAGCTTGAGTCTAAATTAGAAGAGAGACAGCTTGTTCAGCTGAATACAGCCCCCTCTAATGTTTCAACTTTAATTGAGAGTGAACCCTGGAAAGCTTTAGACTGGAAAATTTTAAAAGAAGTTAAAATGACTGTTATGCAGTATAGTTTAAAGAGTACTTATACACGAATAGTACTGTAGCATCTCTTTACTGCTCATTTGTTAACACCATATGATATTCGTATAATTATATCTATGTTACTTTCTCTTTTCCAGCAACTGGAATTTTTCATCGAATGGAGTGCCAGTTGTGCAGCAATGGTTGCACAATCTAGGCAGAAAGGACACCCTCTCTTTGGTGTTTCTGCTAACATGCTCATGGGTTTTGGTCAGTACAACAGTGCATATTTGCAAATACAGTTTCCAGATGCGGTATTAAAAACTAGTCAGGATTTAGCTTATAAGTCATTGTTTATGATAAGGGATGCAAAGTCAGGACCCCCATGTACTTCAATCGAGCAGGGACCCACTGAACCATACAATCAATTTGTAGATCGTTTACATGAGTCGAGTCGATCAATTCAGATCTGGACATAGATAATAACATGAAAACAAAATTCTTAGACATGTTGGCCTATAATAATGCTAATGAAAATACAAAACAAGTTTTAAGTACACTACCTAAGGGTGCTGCTACAGCCCAGTTTTTAGAAGCTGCTGCTACAACCCAGTTTTTAGAAACTGCTGCTACAACCCAGTTTTTAGAAGCTGCTGCAAAAATAGTCCAACAAGAGAAAGCAGTCTATTTACCTGATGCAATAACTGTAGTAATAAAACCTTTTTTGTCTGTGGAAACTGACACTTCTTCAGAATCAGACACAAGTTCTGATGATGATGAAGAAGAAAACAATGCTGGAGTTTAGAACAGAACAGCAACATTCCTAGAAATTTTTTCAGAATTATTAAATAATAGAATTAGTATAGTGGAGTTTGTTACAGAATAAAGCTGTTATAGATTTAAGATTATTAGCACAAGAGTATTTAGTAAAGAAATCAGTGATTTAAGAATTTTTTAACACACTTTCGCACAAAGAAAAAGGGGGAAAGAAAGATATCAGTTTTCCTCTATTGACTTGCAAAAGTGTTTTACATGTTTTAAGTTTTTGTGCACAGGTGTTCTCTGGTTATCTGCACATAAATGAAACCCTGGAAAGAAGTTGGTTCTTCAAAACAAGGCTGATGTTGTTGCTGTTGCAGGTAACAGTGAATTACCAAAATGACACAGTATTTAGTCTTATTGAAAGCACAATTTTTAGGTATTATGAGTACAATTTTTTGATATTTTTAAAGCACATAAGTCTAGAAGTTAAGAAGCACATAATTATAGAGGTTTAGAATTTAAGAAAGTGTGTTGTGTAAACTTTAGATTATTCACTATATATTAGTAAAAGAAAGTTTATCTATTTGGTCAAGAAGCTTTAACGTTATAAGGTACTAAAGAATTATAATTTTTTAGCTCATAAAACACAGTGATATGGAATTCAAAAGTATGCTTGTGTGAATGTTGACAGTGGTCACTGTGAGAGTTTGTATATGTGTGTGTGTGAATGTATGATGATTGATGCGTTTTGGTCCATCAAATACACAAACATTTTTAAATAAACACAGAAGACACATAACTCAAAAATGAATGGAGTTCCATCCACAAGTGTTTTAGACTGAATAAAGATTTTCAAGAATAAATCCTATATTTAGAAAAGCACTTTTAAGAAAATTTAAGAGCACAAACCTTGAAGTTAATAAGTTGTTAAGTTTGTTAATGCACTATTATTGTAATATATAATCATGTTATTGACATGTTATTGGTACAATAAAGAGTGATACAGAAATGCAATATAAATTGTTCAAAAATCGAAAGGGGGATTTGTCGTAAGGCAGAAATTGTGTGAACAATTTCTATTGCATTTCTGAGATTTTTGCCTTAGCATAGTTGAGCACTGATAGTAAAAATTACTGCACCATTAAGATGGCTACAGGACCTGAAGTTAGAACAAAGGTGGATTCATGCCAGATGCCAAGGAGGAGTTTTGACAGGTGAATAAAGTTTTCTCATCTCCTATGACCACCTGTTGTAGTCCAATTAACAGTGGACAGCAGAGCATGTTTTCCTTATGTAACCAATGTAGTGTGAACAAGAAACTAAGTGTCATTACCACTATATAATCTGTCTTTCTTCTAATAAAGATGACATTTTGCCTGATCATAGTGATGTAAGAGCATCTGTCCGTTCCCTTCCATCAATAGGGTACAGAGACTATGTTCCTATTAGAACAATTTGAGCAAGTCTTTCATTTCCTACTTTATTATCACCTATCTATAAACAAACAGAAGGAGATACCCAGGAACAACCCTTTGTCCTGTCCACCGTTTCAGGATGTAACAGAGCAAAGCAAATATATCCAGAACATGCCGAACCTGGGCAGTAGCCACAGGTGAATGAAAAACAGACAGACAAAACAAACAAAGCAATCCTTCTGACCCCAGTACCCATCCAGATGGGGGTACCTTTCACGGTCCCAGCCTGTCCAGGACCCCCATTATTCTAAAAGAACCCACTATCCACCCTGACCTTATCCTTCCCCCACTGTGTTTCCACGTATCTTCAGGCACACTGCTCACCTGCGACATTTCATACGGTATTGTGCCGCTCTCCCTCCTGCTGGTCGGCGGACCCCCTCGGCCCGCTTGACACCCTACCCTAATCCTCCCCCCCCCACCCCCTCCCCCCCCAAACCTGGAACGTCATTATGAAATTATGGTGATAATTTTCTCCTCTGGGTTTGACCTGGCCACATCAGATCTGTTGGAATAGTTCTCTGATAACCCAGACCTGTGGAATAGGTTCTCTGGTAGAGAGTCAAGCTGACCCTCTGAGGGGTTAACAGGGGAAAGTGTGGCAGGATAGTCCACCCTGAACAGACCTAAAATCCAATAATGCATACTATGCAAGCCATCATGCAGGTCATCATGCAAGCTATCATGCAAGTTCAACTGCTGGTGCCAGGTTGTCAGTCTTGGTGTTAAATTATGCTAAGACCATCCTGGCTCACCAGACTTTGAATATACATCCTTTTTTTGAAACAGGATGTGGCAGATAAGATAGTCTGCAAGTTTCTAAATCTGTGACTACCAGTCCATCACTTCATAACTATAAAAGTTCAGTCCAAACTTCCATATGGCAGATTCTTACACATAGTTCCTTGAAGTGTGGAGCTTCTCCCTGTGGGAATGCAAATTCTTCAAGACACTGCAGAGATAAGAACTGATCTTAGCAAGAAACCTTAAACAAAGGCAAGGAGAGTCTGTTTACATTCACTCCCTGAAATTCTTGTAATCAATGTAAGTTGTAATCAATAAATGATTCAGTTTGTATATGCAAACTGTGTCTGTGCAAAAAATTAAATCGTTACATCTCCCCTGAAGCAGGGATACCTCTTCATGGTTACTCCCCAGGGTTAGGAGAAAGAGAGAGATCTACCCACTATTTCTATATCACTATACGGTGAGTTATATCAATCTCTACTTAATGATTGTTTCTTTTGCTAGCTTTGATACAATTGCTTTAATATAATTGTTTTGTTACAGTGCACTATATTACTTTGTTATATAATACTCTACTAGTAGATTTTTTAGCTTTTACACTGTGTAGGAGAAGTCCTGACCAAACTTCAGGAAAAATACAGCCACAGAGTTGATGAGACTGAGACCGAATACATTTGGAGAGTCTCTCTTAGTGGAGGAGATTGAATTTTCTTGAGCGATGTATTGGGTCTGGTTGAGTTGGAGTTCATTTCCCCCATAGTAGCCCTCACAGTGCTGTGCTTTGCATTGATAGCTAGAAGGGTGTTGATAACACACCAGTGTTTTGGCTACTGCTGAGCACAGCATCAACACTGTATCCCCCATTACATGGTCATTAGCGGAAGGGTCCCCTGCATTTTCAAAATGGAGATTATTGATCCTTTGTTGCTGATAGATCCCCTTGTTTCTAGGTAAACTGCACCTTTCTGTAACTGACAACTGAACAACCAGTAACTTATGGTTTCCCATCACCAAATGCAACCACAGTGATAAACCAGTCCAGTGATAAACTGGTCCCAGCCCCTGTAACTAGGACACCAGACCTACTGGACTACGTGGATTCGATGGTCTGGCACATCCGAGCAAGAGAGGTATAGAGCTTTGGTGGATACTGGTGCACAGTGTACACTGATGTCATCAAGGCACAGAAGTGCAGAACCCATCTGGATCTCTGGAGTGACAGGGGGATGCCAGGAGTTGTCTGTATTAGAGGTTGAAGTGAGTTTAACAGGGGAAAAGTGGGAAAAGTACCCCATTGTGACTGTGGGATTGCTTCAAGTCGAAGACCAACAAGTGCCCATTGCCACCAGAACAGTGCACCGAGGGCACTATTGCACCGAGACTCTGTAACTCCCATCCATGAACTAATTTGTTGACTGGAGAAACAGGGAGTGATCAGCAGGACCCACTCACCCTTTAACAGCCCCATATGTGTGGGGCAAGACAGTAGCAGAAATTTTTGAGAAAGGGGGGAAAATAATCCAAAATAATCCAATAATCTCAAAACTGGTCTTGCCATAAAACAAAACAAGGAAAAGTGACCTGCACAGGAGATCCAGTTCTTGGGAATAAAATGGCAGGATGGATGCTGTCATGTGCCCATGGATGTAGTAAACAAAATAGCATCTATGTCTCCACCGGCTAACAAGAAGGAAACACAAACTTTCCTAGGCCTTGTGGGGTTCTGGAGGATGCACATTCCAGGTTACAGTCAGCTTGTGAGCCCCCTCTATCGAGTGACCCGGAAGAAGAACCATTTTGAGTGGTGCCTTGAGCAACAACAGGCTTTTGAGCAGATCAAACAGGAGATAGACCATGCAGTAGCTCTGGGGTCTGTTCGAACAGGACCAGCTGTGCGAAATATCCTCTACACAGCAGCTGGGGAGTGTCGTGGGGTATCTGTCGGAGGCCTTGGTCCTGTGGGGGAAGAAAGACATGCAGCACACACACACTAGGATGAAGAGACACACTAGGATGAAAAACCAGAGAGATGTCTGCCTGCTCAGCGCAGCAGGCAGTTTTTTTATTCAGTTCTCCCACTTCTACTTTCCCACACACAGAACACAAACATATTCCCACAAAAACACCGAGGAATGCCGCACCTGCACTTCAACCACACAGCTCAAGGCTGTGTCCATGGGAACTATCTAATTAGCTCCACTGCTCCCATGGAAAACGGCCCAACACTTTATAACATTCCAAAACCCTCAAACTTCAGTTGTGGGGCTGTGACTTCACCCCACAGGGGAGCATGGTCTCACCGGGCAGAAAACACCAGAAGAAACCCAAGGTCGACCATTAGGGTTTTGGAGCCGGGGTTATCATGGATCATAAGCTCACTACATGCTAACTGAAAAGGAGATAGCAACCTATGAGGGGGTTCGAGTCGCCTCAGAAGTTGTTGGAACAGAAGTATGTTTCCTCTTGGCACTGCGTTTGCCTGTGCTGCACTGGATGTTAAAAGGGAACATCCCCTCAACACATCATGCAACCAGTGTTACATGGAGTAAATGGGTAGCTTTGATCACACAATGAGCCCGAATGGGAAAACCCAATTGCCCAGTAATCCTGGAAGAGATTATGGACTGACCAGAAGGCAGGTATTTTGGAGCATTACCTGAAGAGATGACTCGTGCCCAAGAAGCATCACCATATAACGAGTTACCAGAAAACAGAAGAGGTTATGCTCTTGTGTTGGTTTAAAAGTTAACCAGTAGGGGAAACCAACCCCACTCAAAAGAGAGATTACAAGTCAGAATAACAATTTAATAAAATAATACCATAAGTACGACCACACGAACAAGCAACCGGCCCTAACCCACAAAGCCCAAATGTACAACCCAGCACCCCAGGGTACAAACAAAATGGTGCTCCCTGGGCCCCCCCTGAGTCCAAAGCAAAGGAAGAGGGGAAAAACCTGCTGGTGGGAGAGCTGCTGCAGTCCGGCCAAAGTGGTGATTGCAGTTCAGTTGAGGGTGGTGGTCTCAGTCCGGCTGAGAGCGGTGAGCTGCAGTCCTCCTCTGGATCCCACGAGTGGTGGTGAAGGTTCTGAAACTCCAGGTTTATATATTCTCCAACTCAGGCAGGAATGATTAGTCCCTCCCTCAGAGCGGGGAATTCCATAAAAGGATGTTCAGTCCTTCCCTCAGAGTGGGGAATTCCATAAAAGGGTGTGAGGGTGCTCAGTCAGGGAATTCCACAGAAGGGCATGAGGACAGGAGCATGGGGGGGGGGACCACCTCGCAGGCCTCTACTGACAACAGTTTCTGGGAAATGGCATGGAGGGCTATAGAATACACAGTTTTGGGCTACACCCATCCAGTGATGAATCGGTCCCAGCTGTTCTAACTAGGACAACTCTCTTTACTGATGAATCTTGCCATGTGGTAGGAAACCATTGGAGGTGGAAAGCTGCTGTGTGGAGTCCCACATGACAGGTCGTCAAAGTTGCTGAAGGAGAGGACGAGTCAAACCAGTTTGCAGAAGTGAAAGGCATCCAACTAGCCCTAAAGATTGCTGAATGAGAAAAGTGGCCTGTGCTATACCTCTGTACTGACTCCTGGATGGTGGTTAACGCCCTATGGGGGTGGTTACAGCAGTGGAAGAAGGCCAGTTGGCGACACAGGGGTAAACCCATATGGGTTGTTGCATTGTGGCAGGACATCGCTGCACGGTAGAAAACATGGCTCTGAAAGTGCATCACATCTATGCTCACATGCCCAAAAGTCATGCCACTGAAGAACATCAGAACAATGAGCAGGAGGATAAGGCTGCCAAGACTGGAATAGTTCAGGTAGACTTGGACTGGGAGCAGAAGGGTGAGTTATTTATAGACCGATGGGCCCATGAAGCATCAGGACATCTAGAAAGAGATGCATCATACAGATGGGCTTGTGATCAAGGGGTGGACCTGACCATGGAGGGCATCACACAGGTTATTCATGAATGTGAAATATGTGCGGCAATTAAGTGAGTCACGTGAGTAAAATCTCCCTGGAATAGAGGGCGATGGTTGGATTTCCAATATCGTGAGGCCTGGCAAATTGACTACATTGGACCACTGCCACGAACACGCCAAGGTAAGTGCTACATACTCACCATGATGAAGGCAGCAACTAGCTGGTTGGAAACATCCTGTAAACCAGGTCACTGTTGGAAACACCATTCTAGGCCTTGAGAGGCACATTCTGTGGCGACATGGGACCACAGAGAGAATTGAATCAGATAATGGGACTCACTTTTGGAACAATCTCATAAGTTCTTGGGCAAAGAAACATGGCATTGAGTGGATCTATCATATCCCTTATCACCCACAAGCCTCTGGGAAGACTGAGAGGTATAATGGACTGCTGAAAACTATGTTGAGCATTAGGTAATGGGACATGGAAGCATTGTGATGCTCAGAGTTTTTTGGTTTTTTTAACTTTTGTAGATTTTAGAAGTCATGGCTAGGTTTCGCAAATGAAGATTTGGGAAGGACTCTACCCACATTTGCTACAAAGATTTTAGAAGTAGTTGTGTAGTGAATGTAGATTTTAATGTAGTTGTATAATATGCACCCTTTAGCACAATAGTTTACACATTTACCCAACCCTATTACCCCCTTTCATATCTAACTTTCTAAATTCCTTAGCTTGTTTAGATTTCCTTCAAGGATTGGCCTTCTTTCTGTTCCGAGAGCTCTGCCTGCATATGTTCTGTACTAATGAAAAGATAACAGAAAGGACAACTTAGTAGTCATGATAGAATGGACATCCGGGGAGATAAACGAGCTGAATCAGGGGGGTTTTCGCAAGCTCCCAGTATGTAGTCAGGAAAAGTTGAAAAGTTCATGACAAAGAGGACCCTCTTGAGACTGAAGGATCGGAATGACCACCGGAGGACTCCCTAAAAAGGACAGTTCTGTCTCAAGTTCCGCCTAGACTTTGCCTATTATGAATATGATAATTAGATTGTGAAATTAAATGAATATGCATGTATAAATGTTGTAATCACTCTTGAAAACTGTATAAATTACCTGGTTTTTCACTGAGAACTTGGGAGCTAGTTTACCTAGCGCAAACTGGTTAGCACCCCAACGTTGCTCAAAATAAATACCTTTGCTGCCTAAAGACTCAAAACTGTCTCTGAGCAGTCATATTTCTGCCAGTTTTGGCAACATTCCTGGCGAACCAGGCAGGAGGGATAAATTCTCTGCTGGTCCTTGAATCCCGAGGGCCTGGGGACACTCGTAGGGGTCCCCGACTGGATCTTTTGTCAGTGAGTCTCCCTGCCCCTCGGTTTCACACACAGGTGAACAAGGACCTCCTGCTTAATATAAAGGTATTTATATCTTTTCTTTGATTTAATATTGGTTGAATTTACCCGTAAGATGAGACAGAACGCTGTCCTCAAAGGGCTAATTGGAAGGGACGCCTTCCAAAAGGGGAAACAACCCCTATCTGGTATATCCCAGATTTGGTTTGCATTGTATTGTGTTTGGTCAAATATTGTTCTTGAAGATTTGGGAAGTTGACAGTCCTTAAAGTTCCCTATACCGGGAGCTAAGACCCTGAGTTTTCTTTCGGTTTTTCTTCTCATTAAGGAATTTCTGGAATGCAAAACAACTAAAGATAATATGTACTGTGCTTTCTTTGTTTGTGTCGCTTTACATGCTGTTTTATTCTATGCTAAAAGTTAAGGTTTGTTTCCTATACAAGTAATTGAAACCTTATTGAACTGCCTGAAACTTAAAATTAGGATTTGTCTGTTCTGTAATTGTTCGTTATATGTAAGAACCCTATGCAATCATTATAACAGATATATTTTAGGTTAAATCAAACTCTGAATTTATATTGTATTAGGTGGTGGTGACCAAAGCTTGGAAGAAACCAAGGGGGTGAGATATTATTGTCAAACAACTAATCAGTACGTAATTTTAAAGACTCATTCAAATGGACTATAAAAAACTCGTATTTTAGCCTAACTGTGTATTTCGTAGTCTACAACGACATCTTGTGACTTTATGTGGTAATGCAACCTGACCACACAAATCTATGAAATAAATAATTTTCCATGAAGTGGTGGAATAAATTGAGACACACTTTGAGGCGGTGGAAAAGATTAAGGAAAGTTCTAAGCCTTGAACTAGAGTTCAATTCTATAGACGAAACCACTCAATTAGATGAGGAAGACATTGGTGGAAGTTTAGCTCGGCTAGATCTTGAGCAGAGATCCCAACGACAAGAATTGCTTTGTGTAATACTGTGTCATTTACTTGGGTTTGCAACACAATTAGTCAAGCGAAGGGACGAATTAGGGTACGACCCTCTAGTAATTCAGAATATTTGCGATTGGGAACCAGTTTGGGAACATGATCCCTGGGTCAGCTGGTACATTACTGACTCTCGGATAGTTGGATGATCAGGTGAGGGTCTCTCATTAGGAGATTAATACTTGTCAGTAATAACCAATACATAGTAAATAGATATACCCTTAACAATGGGGAGTGGAGTGAGTAAAGAAACAAATATCAAGACACCTCTGGGATGCATTCTAAAACATTGGAAAGAATTAGGCAGAATCCCAGGAGGAAATTTAAGTAAAAGAACACTTTTAAAATACTGCCAAAGTTTATGGCCACTGTATACATTAGATGATGGTGAAAAGTGGCCACGAGAGGGGAGTCTTAATTATAACACAATATTACAGTTAATGCTGTTCCTCCACAGAGAACAGAAGTGGGACGAGGTGACGTATGCAGAGATGTTTTTCACCTTGAGAAATAAACCCGAGTGGTAGAAAAGTTGCGGGATAAATATCCCACCCCAAGATCCTTTTGTCTTAGCATTAGAAAAGGATCAGAAAAAACAAAAATAAAAAAACCCCCGTTGTTGTGATGCTTGCAGCATAGGACAGCAGTGTCTCAGATTAAGAAGAAATAGTGATGAGGAGAGCATTTTAGATTTTCAAGAATTACAACTAGCACCCTTTAGAAGAACAGAACAAGCTAGGCAAGGACAAGGAAGCCCACAGGAATCCAGATTAGACACAGACGACTTGGAAAGTATAGCAGAAAGTGTAGAAGATCCAGAGGAAGGGGTGAGTAGTACACACCGTGGTCGAACCGCAGGACAAAAGGCCAAAAGTAAAACTGGGGTCAGAACAAGATCCAAAACAGAGGAAAGCCACACAGAGGTACCACTGCGCCAGATAATAACACTGACAGGCAATCAGACTAGAGTAAAAGCCCCCTTTTCTGCAAGTGACTTAAATAGTTGGAGAGAAGAGGTCAAAAAAATTAGAGAAGATCCTGAGAAAATGAGTAAAAGGTTTGAATTGATTGCGAAAAACCAAGATATCAACTGGACAGACATAGATTTGATGTTCTCAGAACTGACAGAAACAGAGAAAGAACTTGTAATCAACTGTCTCAGTCTGAGGAGACTGGGATGTTTGCTAAAGAGGATGAGTTATAAGATAGACCAAACTCCTCTCTCTCAACAATTGTAAATTCAAAATTAAGGGGTTTTAATAGAGGAAGTGTGGAAAAAAACCAGAAGAAATAACAACCCTATATTAAAAGATATATGTATGTTGGTAAAAACAGTAACAGAACACAAAAAA
>NW_020885092.1:124442-211638 GCF_003945725.1 Corapipo altera
GATGAGGTCGCCTCTAAGCCTTCTCTTCTCCAGACTGAACAACCCCAACTCCCTCAGCCTCTCCTCATAGGACTTGTGCTCCAGTCCCTTCACCAACCTCGTTGCTCTTCTCTGGACCCACTCCAGCACCTCAATATCCTTCCTGAACTGAGGGACCCAGAGCTGAACACAATACTCAAGGTGTGGCCTCACCAATGCAGAGTACAGGGGAAGGATCACTTCCCTGCTCCTGCTGGCCACACTGTTCTTGATGCAGGCCAGGATGCCATTGGTCTTCTTGGCCACCTGGGCACACTGCTGGCTCATGTTCAGCCTCCTGTCGATCAACACCCCCAGGTCCCTTTCCGCCTGGCTGCTCTCTAGCCACTCTGTGCCCAACCTGTAGTGGTGCAGGGGGTTGTTGTGGCCAAAGTGCAGGACCCAGCACTTGGCCTTGTTGAACTTCATTCCATTGGAGTCAACCCATCTCTCCAGTCTATCCAGATCCCTCTGCAGAGCCCTCCTGCCTTCCGGCAGGTCGACACTCCCTCCCAATTTGGTGCCATCAGCAAATTTGCTGATGATGGACTCAATCCCCTCATCTAAATCATCGATAAAGATGTTAAAAAGGACTGGACCCAACACTGACCCCTGGGGAACACCACTGGTGACCGGTCGCCAACTGGATGCAGCACCGTTCACCAGCACATAATAACCCAGTACATAATTTTAAAGATTCACTCAAATCCGCTGTAAAACTTGTGTTTTGTAGCCTAACTGTGTATTTCGTAGTTTACAGCGACATCTTGTGACTTTATGTGGTAATGCAACCTGACCACACAAATTTATGAAATAGAAAATTTTCCATGAAGTGATGGAATAAATTGAGAAACACTTTAAGGCGGTGGAAAAGATTAAGGAAAGTTCTAAACCTTGAACTAGAGTTCAATTCTATAGACGAAACTACTCAATTAGATGAGGAAGACATTGGTGGAAGCTTAGCTCGGCTAGATCTTGAGCAGAGAGCCCAACGACAAGAATTGCTTTGTGTAATACTATATCATTTGCATGGGTTTGCAACACAATTAGTTGAGAGAGGGAACAAATAAGGGTACAACCCTCTAGTAATTCAGAATATTTGCAATTGGGAACTGGTTTGGGAACATGATCCCTGGGTCAACTGGCACATTACTGACACTCGGATAGTTGGACGATCCAGTGAGGGTCTCTCATTGGGGGATGAATACTTGTCAACAATAACCAGTACATAGTAAATAGATACACCCTTAACAATTGGGAGCGGAGTGAGTAAAGAAATAAATATCAAGACACCTCTGGGATGCATTCTGAAACATTGGAAAGAATTAGATGGAATCCCAAGGGGAAATTTAAGTAAGAGAACACTTTTAAAATACTGTCAGAATTTATGACCACTATATACATTAGATGATGGTGAAAAGTGACCACGAGGGGGGAGCCTTAATTATAACACAATATTACAACTAATGCTGTTCCTCCACAGAGAACAGAAGTGGGACGAGGTCATGTATGCAGACATGTTTTTCACCTTGAGAAATAAACCCGAATGGCAGAAAAGCTGCTGGATTAATATCCCACCCCAAGATCCTTTTGTCGTAGCATTGGAAAAGGATCAGAAAAAGCATAAACCAAAAAAATGTTGTGATCCTTGCAACATAGGACAGTAGTGTCTCAGATTAGGAAGAAGAAATAGTGATGAGGAGAGTATTTTGGATTTTCAAGAATTGCAACTAGTACCCTTTAGAAGAACAGAACAAGTTAGGCAAGGACCAGGTAGCCCACAGGAATCTGGTTTAGATGCAGACGACTTGGAAAGTATAGCAGAGAGTGTAGAAGATCCAGAGGAAGGGGGGAGTAGTACACACCGTGGTCGAGCTGCAGGACAAAAGGCCAAAAGTAAAACTGGGATCAGAACAAGATCCAAAACAGAGGAAAACCACACGGTGGCACCATTGTGCCAGGTAATAATGCCGACAAACAATCAGACTAGAGTAAAAACCCCCTTTTCTGCAAGTGACTTAAGTAGTTGGAGAGAAGAGGTCAAAAAAATTAGAGACGATCCTGAGAAAGTGACCAAAAGGTTTGAATTGATTGCAAAAAACCAAGATATAGACTGGACTGACATAGATCTGATGTTATCAGAACTGACAGAAACAGAGAAAGAACTTGTAATCAATACAGTTAGGCAAAACGTAGAAGCACAGATTGCTACAAATGTTTTAAGAGGGAATATAGAGGACATTTTTCCAAGACAAAACCCTAATTGGGACCCAAATAACCCAGCGCACTATGAAATGCTAGAACAATATAGAAATTTAATCCTGGTAGGATTAAGAAATGCCATACCTAGAGCAGTGAATTGGGCAGTTTTGTATGAAGTGAGGAAGGGATGAGACGAAACCCCCACAGCATTTTTAGACAGACTTAGAGGTGCTATGAGAAAATACACTACCTTAGACCCAACATCAAAAGAAGGTAAACTACAACTAGTAGGGTTACTAAAGGGACAAAGTAATCCTGATATTAGAAAAAGGTTGCAAAAGATAGATCATCCTGCCAATAAAGACTTAGAAGTGTTAATGAACGAAGTTTGGAAAGTATATAATAACAGAGAGAAAAAGGAAGATAGAAAGTTAGTGAGGGTAATAGCAGCTGCTATGACCCAAAATCCGAATTCCTCAGGACCAGACATAAGGGGGCAAGGCAGAGGACAGATTACAAGGGGAAGAGGAGGCTTCCCCTCCCAATGACCAAGAATAGGACAGAATCAGTGTTCCTATTGCCTACAAATGGACCATTGGAAAAAAGAATGCCCTAAGTTGGCAAATAAAAACTCAGGAGGAGCTGTCATCGCTCATCAGAATGGAGAATGAAGGGGACCGATGGATGTACCCCTGGCAGATCCATTGGTCAGAGTTGGGCTAGGGGAAAATGAAAAGGAATTAGATTTCCTAATTGACACTGGAGCTACATTTTTGGTTTTAAATCAAGAACGAATACCTAAAAGTGGTGAATTTGTTCAAGTCATTGGAGCAACAGGTCAAACAGAAAGAGCTTTCTTTCTAAAACCCCTCAAGTACAAAATTGGAAAACAAATGGGAGTACATCAATTTTTATACCTACCTAATTCCCCAAAGCCTTTACTGGGGAGAGATTTATTGGAAAACCTAGGAGCTGTAATTAAATTTGACAAAGGTAAATTTGAATTTCAGGTAAATGAAGAACAACTAATAGCATCCCTGAGTTTGGCCATGAGCTGCACAGAACCAGAGCAAAACAATCAAAACATCAGTCAAATTTTAGATCAGGTATATCCCTTAGTGTGGGCTACCAATGTACCTGGCAGATCAAAACAAGCAACCCCCATTCAAATAGAACTACTGTCAGGAGCAAAACCAGTAGTCAGGAAACAATATCCATTGAGACTAGAAGACAGAAAATGGATTGAACCTATAATTGAAAATTTCCTGAAACTAGGACTCCAAATAGAATGTGAATCAGATTATAACACCCCAATTCTCCCAGTTAAGAAACCAAATGGAACCTACAGACTAGTTCAAGATTTAAGAGCTGTAAATGAGATAACAAAGACAATTTACCCCATAGTGACCAATGCCTATACACTCTTGACAAAATGAAAAGACAATTTGATTTGGTTTACAGTATTAGATTTGAAAGATGAATTTTTCTGTCTCACATTGGCCCCAGAAAGCCAAAAGATATTTGCATTCGAATGGGAATCAACCAGTAGTGGAAGGAAGACACAAATAACTTGGACCATGTTACCCCAGGGGTTCAAAAACTCACCAACTTTGTTTGGTAATCAATTGGTCAAAGAATTAGAACAATGGAAACAGCCACCAGGAGATGGCGTTCTTCTACAATATGTAGATGACTTATTAATAGCAACAGAAACAGAAGAAGAATATGTACAATGGACAATTTCTCTTTTAAACTTCTTGGACCTAAACGGTTATCTAGTCTCCCAACAGAAAGCACAGTTAGTGCAAGAAAAGGTGATGTACCTAGGATATGAAGTCTCCAGAGGACAGTGATCCCTAGGAACAGCGAGGAAAGAAGTCATCTGCCAGACACCTGGACCAGAAACAGTGAGAGATCTACGAACCTTTCTAGGAATGACAGATTGGTGTTGCTTGTGGATATATCAGTATGGAGTACTTGCGAAACCTTTGTACGAGCTTCTGAAAATAACCAAAAATAACATAATTTGGACCCCCGAGACAGACAAAGCCTTCAAACAATTAAAACAAGAACTCATGAAGGCTCCAGCGTTAGGTTTACCTGACATAACGAAGCCCTTTTGGTTATTCTCACATGAATGACAAGGGATGACTTTAGGGGTCCTGGCTCAGCAGCTAGGGCCATACAAGAGAGCAGTAGCCTACTTCTCCAAACAGCTGGATGAAGTGAGCGATGGATGACCCACCTCCCTGAGGGCAGTAGCTGCAGTGGTTGTAAATATAGAAGCCGGAAAACTTTCAGTGGGGCAGAAAATGACTATGTCCCATACTGTATCAGCAGTACTGGAACAGAAGGGTAACCATTGGTTATCACCTTCTCGGTTCCTGCAATACCAGGCAGTCCTGGTTGAATCAGATGATGTGACCATTCAAGTGACTAACATTGTCAATCCAGCCTCATTCCTAGAAGGAAGGATGTCAGCCAAACTGCTTGAGCATGACTGCCTAGAGACCATTGAAGCAGTGTACTCCAGCCACCTTAAAGAAGCACCGCTTCAAGATGCAGATGATTGGTTTTCGGATGGCAGCAGCTTCGTGAAACAAGGTGTAAGAATGGCTGGTTACATAGTTACTACAACAGAAGAGGTGATTGAATCAAATCCTCTACCTGCAGGAACTTCAGACCAGAAAGCGGAACTGATAGCTCTCACCCGAACTCTTGAACTGGAAAGAGGAAGGCAAATAAATGTCTGGACAGATTCCAAGTATGCCTTCTCTGTTGCACATGCCCACGGAGTGATCTGGAAAGAACGAGGACTATTGACTGCCCAAGGAAAAGTTGTAAAACATCCTTCAATTGCTAGAAGCCATCCAGTTCCCAGTACAGGTGGTTATAATGGACTGTAAAGGACACCTGAAGGGTAACACGGTTCCAGAAATAGGTAACAGGAAAGTTGATGCAGAAGCTAAATTGGCTGCTGCAAGAAGTAGAGAATTAGCGGTAGCAACTTTAGTACCAGAGAAATTAGACACAGATTTTCAACCAGAATACCAAGAGACAGACCACAAAAACGGAGGTAAGCTATTGGACAATGGGTGGGGTCAGTTGAAAACGGAACAATTAGTGTTACCAGGAAAGATGATATGGCAATTTGTAAAAACAGAACATGACAAAACTCATTGGGGCCTAGATCCACTTTATCAACACTTAAAGACTAGAGTAGCAGGACCAAAACTATTCACTGCAATAAAATAGGTTACATCTTAATGTGAGCATTGCCTGAAAAATAACCCAAATACTGGGACTAAAGTACAACAAGGGGTAATAAACAAAGGAAAATTCCCAGGTGAGGTTTGGCAAATTGATTTCTCTGAATTACCAAGAAAAGGGGGGTACAAATACCACCTAGTTTTGACAGATACATTTTCTGGTTGGCCTGAAGCTTTCGCATGCAGAACAAATAAGGAAAGGGAAGTGATCAAAGTACTGTTGAACAAGATAATACTGCGATTTGGGGTGCCTAGGAGCATTTCCTCAGACAGAGGATCACATTTTTGTGCAAAGGTTATAAGAGCAGTAAGTAAAGCATTACAAATCAAATGGCAGTTGCATACGCCCTACAGACCCCAGGCAAGTGGGCAAGTAGAAAAAATGAACCATCTCATTAAACAGCAAATTGCTAAAATATGCCAAGAAACAAACTTTCAATGGTATCAAGTTTTACCTATTGCTCTGATTAGATTAAGGGTCAAACCAAGATCAAAAGAAAAACTGAGTCCATTTGAGATTTTGTATGGTCGACCCTACGCGTGATGCAGATTGTAAATAGTGAAGCAGTAGATCAAATAGGCAATCAGTATGTGTATGATTATGTTATTGTTGTAGGTAAACAATTTGATAAAAATACTATGGTGGTGGTAGAACACCAACCAAAACAGCCTGATTGTAAACTACATCCATTCAGTCCTGGTGATTTGGTATATGTTAAGAATCTTCTAGGTAAACCTCTGCAAGAAAAGTGGGAAGGACCTTTCCAGGTGTTGCTGACCACCTTCACAGCTGTTCAAGTAAAAGAACGACCAATCTGGATCCACTACTCCCGAGTCAAAAGAGCTCCAGAAGGTGATGAAGAAAGCTCTCGAGGAAACCCGAGTTATGGACCTAAAACCAGCGCTGATTCTTGGACTTTTGATAAGTATAACATTATCTCAAACCCCTACGTCAGAATGGTCATCGTCCAATGCACAGATTGTAGAATCATTCCTCTGGGTGGGAATACATCCCTCAGTTGATCCAGAACCTAGACCAAGCTTAGCTATTTATGTGCTACAAAATAACAGACCATACACACAACAGGACTGGAATAAGACCCAGGGCTCATTAGATACCATAACAGGAAAATTGGAAGATGAAATACAACTAGGGTGCTAAGGTGTCAATACATTAGCACAAAAGACAAAACAGGTTAAGCTGACAGTAACACCCATGAAGAATCAGTCGTTCACATTTAGTCAAATCAGAGATACAGACAAGAATGTTTGACTTAAAAAGAAAGTCCAATTTCTTGCCTATGGAATAGCACTAAAGAAGATAAATCGGACAAAGCTCAGTGTGAGATGAAATTACTGTTAGATCAATCGGTCTCAGTCCAGTGTTCATGGATGAGTGAAGATAGAGGTGCTTCCAAAATATTTATTATTAAACTTGAAGAAAGCCTTACTACTGGAGTACCTGTTAGAAAGACAGTCAAACCAACTCACTTCTCAAGTTGTGAAAGCGTGCATAACTTAACTTTCATTGGGTCTCATGTAAACAGACAATCCAATGAACAAAAGCTACTATTGGATCCTACCTATTCACTAAAAAGAGTCCAACTAAATGTTCAGGCAAATATATCTCACATACAGAAAAGCTACCAGCCTTACATACAACAAAGTCTTAAAGGATGGAATGCTTGACTGGCAACCAGATCTCACCATGCCAGGAAACAAAGAGATATACCGGGATGGGTTGGCACAGGATTAGGTGTATTAAATACTATAGATCAAGAAGTATTAATTAACAAACTCTACTCTGTTACTTCTGATTTAGGAAAACTCAAAGTCCCTTTAAAATCATCTATGCTCACATTGGCAGAAACTCAATCTTTAGCCATCAGGTCACTAACCTTAATAGCGAATTACACAGTCGAAGACTTTACCAAAATTACTGACTACACTGGAGGTATCAGCGAAAAGGTAGCACTTGCAATCCAGTGTATCCAGACTCAACAATAGGTACAATCTATAGCTGCAGGAATACTCAGGGAAGGAACATCAGGGATTCTACCCCAAGAAATTAGAGAATTAATAGCTAGAGAAGATTCCACTACTCAGTTTGAAAAGGATCACCAACCTTGGTGGCAATTAGTAAATTTCACCTACAATCCACAACATGAGCAAATTGAAGCATATGTGCTCACCATTAGTGCAGCAAAAGAACAGGCAATCTTTCCTGTTCTAACTCTGGGAGCTATATACCAAAATGTCATTGTCAGACCTTTAGGCCATAGTGTTTGGGCAAGTTATGATTGGAGCAAAGGCAAATGGCAATCGATCAGCACCGAGGTTTGTATTCCCAGAGAGCAATTAGGATACATCGGTGAAAATGCAGAGGTAGAAAATGAAGACCTGTGCCTAGATATCAAAGAAAGTACATGTACCTTTGAAATGTTCTTGCACGTCAAGGCACAATCACAAGTATTTTATGTAGGAAATGGATGTGCATGTGTTAGAACTGCTTGTGTTAACATTACTGTAGATAATTGCCACGAAGTAACAAATGGTACTAATTTCTGTGTATATAATTTCGCTAGAATTGTATGCTGTGACTTTGATTATGTTGTGCCTGTAACTACTAGACAATTAATTAAAGTAGATTATACCTTGTATCATTGTATCATGATGTACCTAAATTACAGATAGGCATAAATATTAGTCTTTTTAAAGCAATGCTGAGACACCCCGATATAGAAAAGCTAGTACAAGAAGTAAACAAAACAACCGAACGCATGCTTTGGCAAGTAAAACATGACTCCGAAAACATAAAATCTATTTTAGCTGACACAGAACATCATTGGTGGGACATCCTGGTGGGATATTTTCCTAGGGCAACACAAGTATTTGGTTATCTAATACATCCTATGCTAGTTATGTTAGGAGGGATGGTCATATTATCCTTCTTAAACATCTACCTGTGGTATAAGTTAAGCATTATAATCAGGAGAACACAAACAATATGGGCAATGATGATGTACACCTATCGAAACCCTTTGTCTTTAGAACTTGACGAAAGAATTCGTAAGTCCTGAGAAAAGGGGGGAAATGAAACCGAGCAAGAGTTCTGAGATGCTGGAATTCTATTCTGAGGGGATGTTACAGACTCTCACTCTGAGGAATGCAACATTAATGTTAAGGGACAAGCGGTACCCTGTTCCGAGAGCTCTGCCTGCATATGTTCTGTACTAATGAAAAGATAACAGAAAAGACAACTTAGTAGTCATGATAGAATGGACATCCGGGGAGATAAACGAGCTGAATCAGGGGGTTTTTCGCAAACTCCCAGTATGCAGTCAGGAAAAGTTGAAAAGTTCATGACAAAGAGGACCCTCTTGAGACTGAAGGATCGGAATGACCACCAGAGGACTCCCTAAAAAGGACAACTCCGTCTCAAGTTCCGCCTAGACTTCGCCTATTATGAACGTGATAATTAGATTGTGAAATTAAATGAATATGCATGTATAAATGTTGTAATCACTCATGAAAACTGTATAAATTACCTGGTTTTTCACTGAGAACTTGGGAGCTAGTTTACCTAGCACAAACTGGCTAGCACCCCAACGTTGCTCAAAATAAATACCTTTGTTGCCTAAAGACTCAAAACTGTCTCTGAACAGTCATATTTCTGCCAGTTTTGGCAACAACTAATCCAAACTGTCTTCTCTAACACATTCCTCATATGCACCACAGGGACTTTATCCCCTTCTACTGTACGTGGAGGTTTTGATTAAGCAGGGTCAACTAGATTGGTAGAGTCTCTAGTGTTAACTAACCACGTGGCCTTTGCTAAATGTAGATCCCAATGTTTGAAGGTTCTACTACCCATTACTTTCAATGTGGTTTTCAACGGTCCATTGTACCATTCAATTTTCCCAGAGGCTGGTGCATGAGAGGGAATATGACATATCCACTCAATACCTTGTTCTCTGGTCCAGGTGTCTATTAGGTTATTTTTGAAATTAGTCCTGTTGTCCGACAATTATTTCTGGGGTCTCTCTCGCACATGTCTCCACAGGACTTGCTTTTCAAGGCCCAAGATAGTGTTTGGGGCAGTGGTGTGAGGCGCAGGGTATGTCTACTGCCATCCAGTGGTTCTTTCTACCATTCTAAGCACAAAGTGCTTGCCTTGGCAGGTTTGTGGGAGTGTGATGTAATCGGTCTGCCAGGCCTCCCCATATTTATATTTCGACCATACCACAGATGCTTTACCCTCTTAGCCTGCTTGATTGCAACATGTTTCACAGTTATGGATAACCTGGGAGATAGTATCCATGGTTAAGTCCATGCCTTCATCATGAGCCCATCTGTATGTTGCATCACTTCCCTGATGACCTGAGGCATCATGGGCCCACTGAGTCCTTATGTTTGCAATCCAGATCCACCGAAGACACTTTAGTCTTGGCAGTTTGATCCACCTGTCCATGGGTTTACCTCTGCACTGCCAAATGGTCTTTTTCCATTGGTCTAACCACTCCCACAGAACATTTACTACCATCCACAAGTCAGTGTAGATGGAGAGCGCTGGTCATTTCTCTCATTCAGCAATACCTAAAACCAGTTGGACAGCTTTCAGCTCTGCAACCTGACTTGATCCATCTTGTCTCTCAATAGCTTCTGCGACTCACCATGTAGGACTCCATACAGCTAGTTGGACTTAAACCACAACACTGTTGAATCCATCCCTGGATGATTATGTTGTTTCACAACAAACTGGTTCTATAGTCTTTCTAAGAGTGGATTCATTGCCCTTCCCTTTGGATGCTGTGCAATTGCTCCTGAAAACTCCTTGTGAGATATTGTCTATTGAGTTTATTGTTGTGATCAACCATTTGACCATGTTCCGCATTTATGGGATTTATACAGGAAAAACAATCCATATGCATCTCCTTGCTAAGGAGAAAAACCTGGAAGGAAAAACCAGACCATGCACTGTGTTTGACCCCATTGATGTGGATGTGCTAAATGTTTAATAGAAATTGAGTTATGGATGAGTGACCTGACCAGATGTATTGGGTCTGGTTGAGATGGAGTTCATTTCCCCGTAGCAACCCTGCCTCAGTTTAATGAGACTGAAGTGTTTTGCTAAGGAGGATGAGTTATGAGGAAAACCAAGCTCCTCCCTCTAAGCAATTGTAAATGGAAGATGAGTTATGAGGAAAACCAAGCTCCTCCCTCTAAGCAATTGTAAATCCGAAATTAAGAGGTTCCAGTTGAGGAAGTATGGAGAAAGAAAAAAATAACAGTCCTTTATTAAAGGATATATGTGTATTGGTAGAACAACAAAAGAACACAAAATCAGCTTAACAATAATCCTGTACCTAAAAGTCCCCTTCAAAAAGAAAACAGTTCAGTACTTTCTGTCTTTTGGCGCAATTCTAACCACAATCAGGAGGGGGCGCTGTTGGATCACTGGAGGTGCAGAGCCTGCAGTTGCTTGGTGGTGGTCGGCAGGGAGCGCTGTTGGTCTCTGACGGTCGCAGCGTGGGGGCCCCGGCGCACAGGAGAAACCAAAACTGGAGATCTCCCCCCCACACCAAGAAGGGGAAGGGGAAAAGGGGACTCTTCCCACAGACTCACGCTGTCGGGGGCCAGGACTTCCCCAAAGGTTCCTTTGCAGAAGGGTCAAGTCTCTCCGATGAAATCTGAGCAAGTCTGGGCTGGGGGCAGAACAGGGTGCAGGAGAAAAGAGGTGAATCGGGGCCAGAAGTATCCAGATCACCCCATCGAAAACAAAAAAAAAAACCACAAACACCCTCCCTGAGTCAGGGCAAAAGTGGCATACCTACCATTTCCCAAGGAGAGAAGACAAAACTTACCTCCCCCCCACAGTCTTCTGATGGCAAATCAGCCTGGAATGCAGGCTGTAACCAGTTCTTTTGTGTGTGTCAATCACCCTAGGTAAACGTCTTCCCCCTCCCTCGTTAAACATCTTTCTTTTACATTGATGCAGGTGAAAGAAAAAAAAATTCCCAGCTCGGATTTTTTAGAACTAGTAAACCTATGACAAGCCCTCACAGTGCTCTGCTTTGCATTGGTAGCTAGAAAGGTGTCGATAACACACCAGTCTTTTGGCTACTGCTGAGAAACGCTGGCACAGCATCAGCACTGTCTCTCAACATTCCTCCCCCTCCTCCCACCAAGGGCAAGATACTGGGAGGGGTCACAAGAAGGCCAGCTGAACCAAACTAACTATGAGAAATAAATAACCTGTTTTTATTATAAGCAAATGAATTTAGTAGGACGACTCCTCCCGGGTCAGAGAAATTACCTTTTAAGGTAAAAAAACGGCAGTCAATGAATATGTAACAACTTATGTAACCAGAAGAATACAAAAGGAGTGATTTTCAAATGGTTGGGGTGCTTCCAGACCCGAGTGGCCTTGGAACACCCAGCGTACTGAAATAAAAAACTTCTCGATACATTTTCCTTGTCCTACAGGTATTTTTTGCCATCTTTTAAATCTAAAGGAAGGATTTTTCCAACAATTTTGGGGACCTCATCCGGGATTCAATGACCGGTAGCCCTGGACTGGGGGACTTACATCCCAGGGCGGCACGCCCCACCGAGTTTTGGCAATCCAGGGACAGAGACCCTCTGTTCAGGGCAGCTGCGGTGGAGGACCCCAGGGCAGATGGTTGTGGAACAAGGAAAGCAGGAGAAGAACTAGTCGGTTTAGAAATTAAAAACTGGCGGCAACATTGAAGTTTACGCATAGAAACCCGGTAAGACACAAAGGGGGCTATTTTAACTCTTAGCAGGCGGATTGGGTAACGGGAGTGCGCGAGTTTGTGAATGAGATGCACCTAAAGGTGCAGAGTGAGAGAGGAGTTCTTCTAACTGCGGTTCCACCTCTTCTGCGAGGAAGGTCGCCAGTGACTGAACAAAGTGCCTGTTGAGATGTGAGAATGAAATACTCCCCTGGGTGGAAACGGGAGGGGAATAAAAATCAGAAGAGAGTGACCTGGAGAGAGTTACAGTAAAAATTTGCCAGGTTCCGGGGGGGAGGCAAGGGAAAAGACAAATAAAAACGTGCCTTATGTGTCTGGCGGCAACGCATTGAGGTTTTGGGTTTTCATTCCAGGTGGCGGGGAGGATGCAGGAGAGCAGAGAAATAAAAGCAGCGTACTGTGTGCCCGGCGGCGGCAGTGGCACAGCGGGGCGGCAGCAGAGACGCCGGGTGATAACGTGGTCCCTGGGGGACGGGGCGACAGCAGCGGCGCCGGGTGATAGCGTGATCCCCGGGGGGGAGGGATTCCCGCTGCGTAACTGACAGGTGCTGGGCTGAGACACAGCTCATGGGGGGTTGGGTTTCGAGACAAGTGACGAACAAGTACAGCTTTGAATTTTGGGTTCGAACTGTAAGGAGTACAGAGTCCTGAAAGAACAAAGTCGCCGATCTGGGATTTATCTAGCAAGTACACTGTGAATCTATGCTTCCATCACATAACAGTTTTGTTTTCTTTTTTCTCCCCTGAATGGTAATAGTATATTAATAACACCAAATAATTTCTAATTTTTTATTTTATTCTTTTCTTTTGTGAATGTGTGATCCAAATTTGAGATTTTTTTTTTGTGTGTGTGAAAGGGTAGTCTTAAAAATTATAATGGGTGGTGGTGGAAGTAAGAAAACTGTACAAAAGAAAGAAAAGTCAGAAAAAATACCCAGTATTCCACAGGATTCCCCCGTAGGTAAAATGTTGGATGCCTGGGATGAAACAAGGTGGACTCAGAAGAAGAAGGCAACCATGATTCAATATTGCATGTATGAATGGACAAAGAAACCAATAAGGTCAGATTATCTTTATTGGCCCCAATTTGACCCTTTTGAGAGTTGGATTTGTCAAACTCTCAACATCTATGTGAATGGGAAAGAGCCATTTAACCAAGAAGGAAGTGCCTATGCCGCACATGGCTCACTGGCTACCCCCATTAATACTAGACGATCCCCACAGTATAAAGAAGTAAAACATTTTGACATTCTAATTTGGATACTGTGAAACTTGAGTGACTATAGTCACAGGGTGGATTATGTGGGAAGATGGCTAGGGTTAAAAAATTAGAGACTAAGAATTACAGGGTAAAATGAAGCTGCCATCTCCCTGGATGGAACACTAGACAGTGCAATGACTATTGCATTTTTGTTATCTTCTGTCCTTTGCCCCAAAATGATTCCCTATACAACAATAAGCACCTTCTACGGGGGATGGAATGGAGGATGGAGTGGAGATGCCGCAGCCTCCATCCATAGAAATTCCTGCAGGGAGGGGAACATGGTGATACTTTGTAGTTTATAAGACTGTATAGCACCTGTCAACCAAGGGAGATAGATGAAGATGTTCTGCTGCTGAATCAACAGCTATGTCAAAATCCCTCTCCTCAGATGCCAAGATACGACCACCCCCATTAAGCATGTGAAGCAAAGCAAGAGAATTTTACATCAATCAGAGATAAAAGTACTTATGACTAAAGTCACTCAAGCTCCACCTAAACCTAAAGAGATAGTATAAAATTGACAGGATAGTCGACAGACTGAACTTGTCTTCCCCCCTGTATTGGGTCTGGTTGAGATGGAGTTCATTTCCCCATAGCAACTCTCACAGTACTGTACTTTGCATTGGTAGCTAGAAAGGTGTTGATAACACACCAGTGCTTTGGTCACTGCTGGGCAGTGCTGGCCACAGCATCAGCACTGTAATATCTCTCCCCCCAATCAAGGGCAAGATCCTGGGAGGGGACAGAACTAAGCCAGCTGACCCAGACTGGTCAAAGGGATATTCCATACCATATGATGTCAGCTCAAATAGAAAAGCTGAGGAAAGGAGGAGGAAGGGGGGGAGCATTTGTTGTTTACTTCCACCTGCTGAGAAACCATTGTGTTTTGAAAGCCCTGCTTCCTGGGAAGTAGCTGAACATCACTTGCTAATGGGAAGTAGAGAGTAAACCTTGCTATTTTCCACTTTGCTTGCATGAGTGCAATCTTTTTCTTTAGTAAACTGCCTTATCTCAACCTGCAAGTCATTTTCCATCTTATTCTCTCTCCCCTGTCTGACTGGGAAGGGGAGTGATAGAGCGGCTTGGTGGGCACCTGACATCCAGCCAAGGTCAACCCACTGCACTCCCCCCATAGGGATACCTATTGGGTAAGAACCATATTCTATGCTCATTAAATGCTGTTATTGATATTAGAACTTGTACTTGCTTTATAGTATAGTAGATTTCTGTAAACATGTTTTTGCAGTCACCAACAACCCACGAACCTTATTAACTCATCACAATTTGTATCAGTAAAGAGTGTTATTCCATAAGCTGTTAGAGCCAGTCCTTTACAGGTGCTAGCAGTTGCCAACAGTGAGTGACACATTGGGAAGACTCACTGAGGGGTCTCCACACTGTTGTCTTAGTCCCCCCCAAAAGGGCAGCTGAATCACCCTTAGATCTTGTGAATCTCTTTGGTAAAGAACCCCCTTACAGGATGCTAACAGACTGGTCGGACATAAAGGTTTCATCTTCCCTGGGGCACTGATAGACAAATAAATCACTGAGGGTCAAGAAAATCTCCCCACACTAAGGACCAGGTAAACCCTCCCCTTTCAAGTGACACAACAGCTATACCAATCATTAAAAATATAAAACCAATAAACAATGACATTCCTATTTTTGCTAACCATGCTCCCCACCTTGTGAGTTCCAGATCATAGCCAAGAACTTGGGGTCCATCCATTAAACCAGTCTTTCAGTTGTATTGCTTGGAAGAGTTCTTTGGTCTGGTCAGAGATCTCCTTCATCTTCTATAGTGCTTCTTCTATAGAGGTGGTGGCCTTGTAAATGGTGATACAGCATTTTCCTTCAGTCAAATTTAACATTCCACATACATCATATTCTTTTAACAATAATTTATCTAAAACCATTTTTGATACCTATTCTACCTGTCTATTTAATTCCCCAAAAGCATAGTGAGTCCAATTATTTAAGGCATGTACAGACCAAGTGATGTTTTCCAGGATAAATTGGTGTCTCTTAAGGGTAACATATAGGGTAAATATATTTTCTAATATTGTCATTTAGTATAGAGATAAGATATAGAGCAGTCCTTTAATGAAGGCCTTCAGGCTCAAGGGAGCACAGAACGGCAAGCCCATGTGTCCAGGGGTTCCACAATTTATGGTATTGTCCATCCAATCTCAGAATTTTCCACCCCCCAGGTCCTCCCCAGTTCTGCCTCTGGCACGCCCCTCTGGAAATCGAGTCTGGGGTCCAAAGACCCCTTCTTCCTCATCTTCCTCTTCTTCATGGCACATACTGTCTTTTGGAACTCCTCCAAGGTTAAGGGTTTGAAGGTTACTCTGTCTGTGGTGGTATCTTCTTGTAGAGGCCTGGGGTGCAAATGTTCTTAAACAGAATGAAGGCCTGCCTTGAAAGGAGTCTAAACAAGATAAAGAATTTAGAAAATTTGATATGAATTGGGGTAACAGGATTGGGTAAGTGTAAACTACAATTCTAAAGTGTGACAGACTACAGTTACTTCTAAAATCTACAAAAAGCTAAAAATCCTAAAAATTCAAAGGCATCACTTACATTCGAGACACCTTAATTCCCCACATATAGTAGTCAGGTGCTTGGACTCCATGCACAACCCACTCAAGCTGAGCTTGGGGTCTATTACTTTCCCTGCACTTCCTATTACATGGTGAGGAAAAGTTAAAAATTTGAATTCTGGACTTTCTTTTGGTCAGGGCCATGGGTGATGGGAATACCGCAGGACAGTGCTGTTTCTGAATTTTTATAAGATCCATGGCATCAGGCATTTCGGTTTTGATAGCCATAGTTGGGATAATCCCAACAGGTACACATGTCCCAGATAAAAGTTCGCAGCTCCTAGAGGTACCAAGTTTCTATGGGTTTACCTGCTCCTGTGGTGCAGTTTATTATACGGGAACAGTTCAAAAGGAGGGTCTTTAATTTATTTTGGATAATATTTCTATGACTCCTTATTTTCCAACACAGTGACTCTCCATTAGGTAGTTTCACCAGCTGATCCTTACAATCTAATTTCTCCATTTCCCATTCTATTACTTCCCCTCTGTGAGCCTTGGAGGTCTCTTGTAAGGGAGGTGGGGAGTTGAGGATTTGTTTTAGTGACCAGACCCACTCATAATTTCTTTGGTTAATTTGGTGTGGGATTCCTGGGTTATTGGGGATTTGTATACACCATCCTGCATCCCAGGGTATATTGTATTCATGCTCAAAAAAATTACTCTTGACTGGAGGATCCCGCCATGGTACCAATGTACAGGGAATGGCAGTAGCATTTCATAATGTACTGTCTAACAATCAGTGTTTGGTTCCATAAACGGTTCCAGGAAGGGTTGCGTGGGATCAGGTAAAAGGCTTTCTTGTATTCTATCCATGTCCCCTTTGCAGTCCTTGCTTGTCCCTTCTTTTGATTTAGGAAGGGGGACTTTACATCTTTCCATTTTTCTTTTGTTTTGTTAAGATTGTTTAGTTCACTTGTTAATGTTTCTGAAAAATTTAGCCAAAATCATCATAAATTAAAAGTCTTCTGAGGCAGAACTGGGAAGGTTGATACATATCCCTTGATTTGCATGATTCCAAATATGCGTAAATCCTTGTACCGGTTCCCAGGCTAAATTTGGTTGAGTTTTAATTTTTATTTTATTAAATTCTTTGCTGCACTGCTGTTACTTTCCTTATTTTTTTCAGAGGTATCTCCTCTGGTTAGCACAGTAGTAATTAAAGGCAAAGCACTGTTATTCAATTGCTTGTCAAGATAAAAGAATTAGAAAGGAAGTGAAAGACCACCCTGTCACTGCAAAAAAATGCATATGTTAGATTGTGGTTGTTAGGTTTAAGATATTTGATAATGCAGCTGTTAGTAGGGCCAAGTGGATTGGGTTTCTGTGACCATGTTTTGGTAACGGGGGGGAGCTACAGGGGTGGATTCTGTGAGAAGTTGCTAGAAGCTTCCCCCATGTCTGGTAGAACCAATGCCAGCTAGCTCTAGGACGAACCTGCCACTGACCAGGGACGAGCCAATCGGGAATGATAGTAAAGCCTCTGTGATAACATACTTAAGAAGGGAAAAAAAGTTGTTGGGTAGAGGAACATTGCAGCCAGAGAAGAGCAGAGGGAGAACATGTGAACAACAATGTAGACACCAAGGTCAGTGGAGAAGGAGGGAGAGGAGATACTCCAGGAGCCGGAGCTGAGGTTCCCCTGCAGCCCATGGTGAAGACCATGGTGAAGTAGGCTGTCCCCCTGCAGTCCATGGAGGACCATCGGGGTACAGAGATCCACCTGCAGCCTGTGGAGGAGCCCACAGTGGAGCAGGTGGATGCCTGAAGGAGGTTGTGACCCTGTGGGAGGTCCATGCTGGAGCAAGGTCCTAGCAGGGACCTGCTGACCCATGGAGAGAGGGGCTCACACTGGAGCAGGTTTTCCTGGTAGGACTTGTGGCCTGTGGGGAACCCACTCTGGAACAGCTTGTTCCTGAAGGACTGCACCCTGTGGAGAAGTGACCCACGTGGCAGCAGTTTGTGAAGAACTGTTGCCTGTGGGATGGACTCACGCCAGAGAGGTTTGTGAAGGACTGTCTCCTGTGAGAGGGACCCCATGGGAAGCAGGGGAAGGACTCCTCTTGTTGAGCAGCAGCAGAAACAACTGACCATAACCCCCATTCCCTGTCTAACTGCACCTCTGGAGGGGGAGGATGTAGAACTTGGAAAGAAGAAGGGGTGGGGGGAAGGTGTTTTTAAGATTATTTTACTTCTCCCTCTTCTACTCTGATCCTGTTAGTAATAAATTTAATTAATATCCCCACTTTGAGTCTGTTTTGCCCGTGATGGTGATCAGTAAGTGACCTCTTCCAGCTCTTAACTCATGAATCCTTCATTGTATTTTCTCTCCTCTGTCCAGTTGCAGAGGGGAGTGAGAGAGCAGTTTTAGTGGGTACCAAGTTAACTATAGCTTTAGAAATGTCACTTTGTATTTGTAAATATATATTATACTAACCCAGTATACACCTTGTCTTTTTCAGAACAATAGATTTGCTCACTATCTCCCAACTCCTCCACCAAACAACAAAGATATGAGTCACAAGACTGTATTTCTGAGAATGTTATTTCTGTGAATGTTACAGGTTTTACACTGTGCAATTCTTCCCACAAGATCCTCTCCTTTTTCTGTGCGTTCCAAAGTTCTGTTTGAAGCTTTCTAACACTGCGCATCAAGCAACCTCTGTGGTTGCATTTTTTTTTAATTTCTTTTTTCTTTTAACTGAAAGTATAATTCTTTCACCGAATCTTGTAAAGATAGTATTATTTCATTTTCAGATTTCTGAGTAACCACTCCTTCATTATTCAAATTTTCTCATGCCACTTCCACCCCAGGGGTAGAAGGGAGACTAAGAAATTTTCTAAGGAAGGACAACAAAATATTTTCTTTACATTAGCCTCCCAGGACAGCCATCTTCCCTGAAAGTTCTCACACAACCCCTCAGAGGAAGCTGCATCAAAGTTCCCAAGATTTCCTACAGAAGGAAACTACACAAACCACAGAGGGAACTATACAACTTAATATACAACCTAACATACAACCTTCTCGCAGGAAGGCATGGAAAGTTTTCCTAAAGCTCCTATAGAAGGAACTACAAAACCCACAGAGGGAATTACACAACTTAATACACAACCTCCACCCTTTGGAGGTGTGGAAGAACTTCCAAAGGTTCCTAAGAGATTCACTCCACTCCTCCTGTGCGGCTTCAAGAGTCATGTCAGAGATGCTATATACAACAGTTTTTCCTTTGCCCGTTTTTAATTTACTTTCTTTTCATAGAATCGTAATTCAGTTTGCCGCTGCTTGTGGCTCATAACAATTTTTCTGGGCACATGCTGAACCAAGGGGAAAAGGGGTTGCATTATAACTATTTACATTCCTTTTAAATCATTTATTAACTCACCTAAGGTTAATGTCTTTCTCCTGTTAACTCTCAGAGGGTTGACTTGACTCTCTACCAGAGAACCTATTCAACAGGTCTGGTGTGCCCAGGTCATACTGAGAGGAGAAAATTATCACCATAATTTCATAACAAGGGAACAGTCACCACTTGACTTGTTCTCCATAAAAACATCCTTCAGCAACTTGTTGAGAGTCAATGTCTTTTTCCCACCCCCCCCAGGGGGTCAGTTAGACTTGTTTCAGAAAAATAAAAACCTTGCAACAGCTTTGAACCATCACATACAAGGCATCCCACTTCCGACACCAATAAAAAATATTACGCTCCACTCCGCAAGGCAGAAGTAACTTTTGTTTTTCTGTTAATAAATCCCTTGGGGTGAATTAAAGTAAATCAGTACTAGATGATCAGTGTTTATATATACATATATATGGTTTATTTTAGAACAATTTGGTTGCAAAAGAAAGCAGGTATGTAACCATTTTGGTTGTTATTATCTATAGTAATATGGTAATATAAACACATAAAAATATCACCCAAGAAAATGTGTAAGGGAAAAGAAAGAAAGAAAGAATAAAAGTTTATAGTTACCACTCAGAGGTCTATGACAGACTTGTTGTCACTGTTGTCACTGTTGCTTGCTCCACTGGGGAGTGGCAGGGGAAAGAAGCCCCTGAAACATTAAATCCAATGGGTTTATATACCCTGAGAAACTCTCCTGGTGCCTCCCCTGTGTGTGGGGGGTGTGTTGTTTTTGCACAGTTATGCTGGTTTTGCAGACTCATTTAAGCTTGGGGGGGTGCTTTCGAGGCATCCCTGATAAAAGTGAGGCCTTCTCCAGGGTAGTGGTGGGTGTGTGCACAGAGAACCGGCTTTGACATGACCTGGCTCATAGGAGATAAGCATCACACACGCAGAGACTCACCCCTGGGCCTCCACAAATCTAACAGTTTGTGGGCTATGGCCTCCTCCCTTCAACCTTTATCTTCAATCTCCTGGCAGGAGGTTTCTTTGGACAACTTGTTACAGTAGCAATGTTTTAAGGCAATTAAAAAATCCAATTCCTCACAGATGTCCTCGGATCTTTTTCAGGTAAAGATGACATAAGAATAAAAGAAGTCATAAATTGCTTTCGAGGATGTTAATCTTTTTTTATTTCATGTATTATTCCATATACCCTGTTTTATTTATAGTACTAGCAAAGGTATTTTGTTTTCCTTTTTCCTTCACCTTGAAGATAAAGGCTCTGCAATTTTTTAAAAGTCACTTGAAACCTCAATAAAAGATGTTACCTGAACATGGCATACTTCATCTGTTCCTATTTGTGCCATCTGTTGTGATATGGTCAGTTATATGGCATTAATTTCCTGCCACTACAGGTATCTTGAAGGACTAATGGAACAATGATGTTTGTTAGAATGCTTCAGACTACAGATATACTAAAAGTTTTTTGCTGATATATTTTTACCAATGATGTAGAACAATCCAAGCTTTGAACCACAGACCTTCTTCATCAAAAATATCCCTTTGATTATTTTCACAATCAGGTGTTGCATTTTTAATGTCCTTGCTCATACCTCAGACTGATCCCTACCTCAGTTTGATTCAAAAAGGTCAGTTTAATAACTTGTTAAAAAAATGCAGTACCAAAGTCTTTTATGGAATAAGTAATGTCAAACCTGGGTTACCACAGGCATTATGCTTGGATTACTTAAGATGGTTTGTTGCATCTTTTTTTTTCTTTCTTTTTTTCCTGGGGATTTGGTTCTATAAAAATGATGATTATAAAATAGCTTATAAATGGGAATGTACAAGCATTTGCAACAAATATTAAAATAGAGGCTCACAGTGGCATAAGTTGGACTTCGTCACCACTAGAAGACAAGAAAACTAAGTTAAACCACATCTGTGTATCTCAAGTGACTTAATTCAGCTGTTTGTAGTGAACAAAAATGGGAAAATTTCAGAAGATTCTCCTGTTAGAAATAAGTTACAATTTATATTTTGCAGAGAAATCAGTAAAGTTACTGGATTTATTAGTGATACAGTGTGTATGGTGTATTTTTTATTAATTTAAACAATGTTCCATTTTTAATGTATTGCACTGCAACACATGAAAGAATCAACACTGCAATATACAGTTGAATCACTGGTGGTGGTGATCAGCAGCACAAAGTCCAGTTGGAAACCAGTCACTAGCAGTGTACTCCAGGGTTTAATTGTGGGTCCAGTCCCATTCAACATCTTCATTAATGATCTAGATGATGGGGTAGAGTGTACCCCTAGATGGTTTTTTGATCACACAAAACAGAGGAGTGGCTGATAAGCCAGAGGGTCATGCTGCCATCCAGAGGGACCTCAACATGCTGGATGGACTGACAGGAACTTCATGAAGTTCAACAAGTGGAAGTGCCAAGTCCTGCCCCTGGAGAGAAACAAACCCAGGCACCAATATATGCTGGGGGCTGCCCAGATGGAAAGTAGCTTTGCATAAAAGGACCTGGGAGATCCAGGTGGGCACCAAGTTGAACATGAGCCAGCAATGCACTACTGTGGCAAAGGTGGCCAACAGAATCCTGAGCTTGATTACAATATGTGTTGACAGCAGGATCAAAGAAGGTGAGCTGCATGGAAGTTGACTGCAAAACCAACATGTTTTTAATTGTAAGCATCATAGATCATCAAAAGTTGCAAGTTATTTAAATTTTAAGGAACTTGGATTATTGCCTCTTTCAGAGTAAGGCATTCATACAGTAAAACACTTTTGAATACTATGCTGGGACAGTTCTTGAATATGTCTCACAGGAGAGCACAGATTACTGATTCTGGTTAGACTACAGACTTTTGCTTATTGTAGACATGACCCATTCATACCTAACTGTGCCTCATTCAATGCCTACATTTCAACAGGTATAACACTGAGGGGGAAGAGGGGCTGAGAAGCAGAGAGGGGTTAAGAAACAGGGAGGAACAATGATTTTAAAACAATCCTTTAGCCTGTAGGTAGCAGGAATAAATTGGTCATGTGTCTAGTGACAAACCCAACCTATTCCTCATAAATTCAGTAATGTAGACTCAAAGCTTTAAATGTTTCATTAATATTCCCATCTATGCATACAAATGGAACTCCAGTTTCCTAGAGTCCCTGGTTTTAGGAATCTCAGGCTGCTTAGCTATAGCAAACTTGGGCTACATTTATTTTGTATTTGTGTGCTGTGCTTAACATTTTGTATTGAGTGTTCAGAGTGCCTGCAATAGATAAAGGCAAATCTGCAGTTCATGTAAACATGTCCAAGGTAACTTTAATTGTTTTTAGCAGGTATTACTGCTACAACATAACCAGGTTAGCATGGCATTCTGTACTAGCAAACTTCCCGAGTATCTCTTCATCTAATTCCAGCAGATTTTGGATCATGCATTAAGGTCCATCATACCTCAGCTTAATGGCTACAGAAAGTTCAAAGTTAACATCAGGATGCCTGTGTGAATGATGAGTTTGAAATGAGTATGTTACTTCCAAAACCTGTAAAATGTTCTGTTCTAATTTTCTTCTCTGTCCTTTGTACTACTCTCTGTGACTCCCATTTAGAGATTTCAATGTCAAGTATTTTTTCTTTCTTGTCTGGACAATGACCTATAAGTTCTTTAAGACTAGACTATATATTGCCTCATTTTGGTTTGATTTTTTTTTAATCACTGTTAATTATTAAGGTTTCACTTTTTTGCCTGCAGATGAGTGATGTTGTGTGAGGGGTGAAGTCACAGTCCCACAACTGAAACTTGAGGGGTTTGGAATATTACACAGTGTTGGACTGTTTTCCATGAGAGCAGTGGAGCTAATTAGATAGTTCCCATGGACATAACCTTGAGTTATAAAGAGTACAAGGTTAAAACTGTTTGGTTGAGTGCAGGTGCTACATTCCTGGGTGTTTTTGTAAGAATATGTTTATGTTATATGTGTGGGAAAATAGAAGTTAGAGAACTCAATAAGAAAGCTGCCTGCTATGCTGAGCAGGCAGACATCTCTCTGGCTCTTCATCCTAGTGTGTCTCATCATCCTAGTGTGTGTGTCGGTGTCTTTCTTCCCCCACAGACCAAGGCCTCTGACAGGTACCCTACGACAGTTGTGGCCATAAAACCTATATTATATAGATTACTAGTAACCGTATAAGTTTCCTCAGGGTAGCTAAAATGTAGTTTATCATTCTTTGTTAAGAGTTTTGACAGACAGGAATTTTAATGAGATAAAAGATTTCTCTATTAGTGAAACTGGACTGAGAGAGACAACATCTAGCAAAGCCAGTCAAAGCTGGTAAAAAGCCTTGAAACTGTTCCAGATGATGTGATATTGTGCCAAAAACCAAAGGTCAAGAAAGAGACAAGATGAGGAAGAGGAAGATAGGGGTCATTTTGAGACCTCTGACTCAAATTTGAGAGACGCGTCAGAAGCGTGGCGAAGGCGGTACTATAGGTGGGACGGTTTTGGAAGTGGGTGTAACAGATGAATATTGTAATTAGATGATAGTATAAAGTTGTAAAACCTATGTAAGTCCTGTGCACCCACTGCTGTAATAAAAGGAGTACTTTTTGCTTTTTAACACTCAAAAATAGTTTAGAGAATTATTTCTCCAACTTTTCAGCATCAATGTAATAGAACCTTTCACTGTAAGGGGATGAAACTTAAAGGTAATACATTTGCATGATAAACAGAATTGATGTAAAACATAATCTTACTATGACAGTATGTTACACAGACTACCATTTTCCATACTTAGGAGAGTTGCTCGGGATGGGTCATTGTCTCAGTCTGAGGAGACTGGAATGTTTGCTAAAGAGGATGAGTTATAAGATAGACCGAACTCCTCTCTCTCAGCAATTGTAAATTCAAAATTAAGGGGTTTTAATAGAGGAAGTGTGGAAAAAAACAGAAGAAATAACAACCCTATATTAAAAGATATATGTATGTTGGCAAAACCAGTAACAGAACACAAAAAACCCCTAGACAGTAGTCCTAGAAAAAAAGTCTGAATGAATAATTCTCTGTCTTTTAGTGCAGTCCTAATCGTGACCTGCAGGGGGTGCTGTTGGATCGCTAAAGATGTAGGGCCTGCAGTTCTCTGTCACGTCCTGCAGGGGCGCTGTTGGATTGCTGAAGGTGTAGGACCTGCAGTACTCTGTTGTGTCCTGCAGGGGGCGCTGTTGGATCACTGAAGATGCAGATCCTGCAGTTTCTCTGTGGTGGTCGACAGGGGGCACTGTTGGACTCTGGCGGTCACCAGGCGGGGAGAGGGGTCCGGGGGGGGGGTCCTGGACCACGGGAGAAACCAAGAAGAAAATGGGAGATCCTTCCCTCAGTGGGAGGAAAAAAAGGAAGGGAAGCAGTCCACTCCCACAGGACTCAACGCTGTCCCAGGTGACGGCATCTCAAAACTCCTCCCTTCTCTCCCGCAGGCACGCAACTCTCCGATGAAACACAGCAACTCCGGGCTGGAGACAGGAGACAGGTCCCTGGCAAGTTGAAGCCAGCAGTCCGAGCTGACCAGGATGAGAAACCAAAAAACCAGATCCCCGGTCCCTCTCCCCAAATGCCTGCACGCAGACCCCCGTCTCCCTCCGAGAGCCAACTCCCCAGTCTGCTCTGTCCTCAGTCGGGTGGCCAGCTCCCCCCCAGCCTCTGATGGGTCATTAGCTAGGAATGTAGCTCGCCTGGCTGCATCTTTTGTAAAGCTAATGACCTCCCTTCCCCCCACTCACTCTGTTTTTCCTTGGAGTGGAGCAGGGGAAGAAAAATTCTCCTGAATTTCTAACCTATAACAGTCATGTAATCTCACAGTGAAAATATAGCATCCTGGAATATGTGAAGCTGTGTGTATTGGGTTTGCATGGCAAGGTTTTGGTAGCAGGGGAGCTACAGGGATGGCTTCTCTGAGAAACTGCTAGAAACTGTCCTCATGTTGGATAGAGCCAGTTCTGGTTGGGTCCAAGATAGACCCTCCACTGGCCAAAGCTGAGTCAATCAGTGATGCTGGTGGTACCTCTCTTTTTCCATTTAAGAATGGGAAAAAAATGCTGCATAAGAGCAATTTGCAGTCAGAGAGAGGAGTGAGAATATATGAGAGAAACAACTCTTCAGACACTGAGGTCAGTTGTCATAGGTTTACTTGTTCTAAAAAAACAAACAAGGAATTTTTTCTTTCCCCTGCCTCACTGTAAAAGAAAGATGTTGAATGGGGGAGGGTGGTTTGCCTAGGGTGATTCACACACAAAAAAACCCTGGCCACAACCCACATTCCAGGCTGATAGCCCTCAGAAGACTGTGGGGGGGAGGTGTGGAGTTTTTTGCTTCACTCCTTGGAAAGGAGTGCCTTAACTCAGGCAAGGTGTTTGTTGGACAGACTCCAAGGTCGTTTTGTTCTCGACCTGGTCATCTTGAAATAAAGACGACAAAATAAAATAAATATTTAGCTATGTTAGTGTGACTTTGTGTATTAGGGATAGTTCAGAACATACTGAAGCTGAAAACCATAACACCACTGAAAGCTCAACAAAACTGATATTTATTAACAAGAGGTGGCCAATAAAACGAACAAACCCAAAAGAGAGGAAGGAGGAGAGAAATAAGCCCTCAGTACGACTTCCCCAGTGTGATGGTTTGAGAATCCCAAAATCCAATTCCCTAGTCCAAGCCCCCCTTCCATCTCAACCCAGTGTAAGATGTGTTTTCCAGACAACAACATGAGACTCAAAATGGGGGAAAGGGAATATATTACAATGACTGTACAAATAAATACTACAATACATTATATACAATCTTAGCTATCTCTACCATGACATAAGTATTTACAATGGATCAAACCTCTTCTCCCTTCCAAATAAAAGTCCAGGAGGGGAGAAGAAAAAGACCCCTTCTAGTCTCTGAGCAGCAGTATCTTCTAAGGTAGCAGGTTCTCTGTGTCTTCCATGCAGCAGTTGGAGCTGGATCTCTGCCAGCACACACGAGGGAGGCTTCCAAACCCCTCTCGGCCCCTCAACACAGGCAAAGGGGTCTTCCGTGGGCTACGTTCACCCCAGGCAAAGGTCGTTCCACCACGGTCATACCACGAAGCACAGGGGGTCTTCGTGACGGTCTGGTAAAACGAGAAGATGCAAAAACGAGCTCGAGAGTCAGAGACACATCCTCATAGAGGTACAGTCAATGCTCTAACTTTATTCCAAAAATACACACATTATCAAGGGTTCACACGCTCTATTCTAACTTTCTATTGGTTACATTTACTTTCACACACTATATCTATAACTTTATTGGCTCTACTAGCCAAGGCACATTTCCAGGCCCCCCCATCTTCTGGTTTCTCACACTCTGGATAACAACCTCCTTCCTTGTTTTCCTCTATGCAGCTTTCTGATATCTGCTGCTCAAGGACACACATCTACTGCTGGAAAACACAGGTCCCTGCCGTCCGGCACGCAGGCCGGATAGTGCAAGCAGGTCTGAAGCAGTATATGTCCTGCATCATCTAAGATTCTTTCAACAATTCCCCCTTTTTCTTTTGCATAATCCAGGCCTGACTGATGGTCTTTTGTTTGGTTCAACTCTTTGTTCCATATGGTTCTTGAAAACTTTTATTTTGCAAATGAAACTTTATTTAACTCAGGGTTATGTGTCTCCCACTCTTTATCCAAAGGTACTTATGCATATGTGAGGTAATATGGTTTACGCATTTGTGAGTAAAACCAGAATATATTAATAATCATATATTCATACATTCACATGCATACATTCACACAACTTTCATGCGTGATGGTCATCACTTCATGCTCTCACACAAACATACTTTTGAGTTGTATTTTACTGTGTTTTCTGGTTGTGAACTGAGAAATTATCATTCTTGTGTTTTGCCCTCAGATGAGTAAGATCTAATTATGCATTTCTTGTTTTGATGAAAGTATAACTTGGGAAACATAAACATATTTCTGCTTCATGTTCAATTCAAAACCCAAATACATCCAAACATTCTTATAATTTAAAGATAAATATATACTCCTATTTTTACAGTAAAACACACACTTCTCTATGCAAATGGGCTTTTGGACTTCAAAGAGAACTTGTCAGTAGTCACTACAAAAACTTCAAAAGCTCCACTTCTCCACCACATTTAAAACAATTCTGGTTATTTAGGCAAGCAACCTCAAGAAACAGTCAGCAAGACCACCTCATGAACTTATCTTTCCTCACTTCCCCCCCCCTTTTTTTTTTTTTATACTGAAATTAAACTGTTAGGCTAGTTGTTGCATGAATAAAAAGCTTAGCTTTGTTGACTTTGAGCTTAGTGTCCCGTGTAAGGATGGGTCTTTATATGATTTGCCTGTGGCGTGCTGTATCTCGGGGGTCTGTCTTAACATCATCTTCTTTTTCACTGTTTCTGTCAAATGTTTTTGGAGAGTTGTCAACTAATAGCAAAATACCAATTAATCTCAAGTTATACAAGATGGTTGTTTCAGGGACAAAGTTCCCATCTATCAGCACTTGCATCATCCAATTATGCACAAATACATTCCCACCTCGCATGGTCTGTGGTTGGACCATGCCATTGTTGAACAAGTTAAGCAGTATATTGATGAAAAACAAGGAAAACAACATAGAATATCTACAACAAAGGACTAATAGGAAAAGGGTAGACAATAATATCTTTGTAACCATATCCATCTTTAGTGAAGAGATCGGAATAGGCTCTAGCTGTTCCTGCTTCACTGGGTCATCCAGAGTCACTGGCATGCTATGCCGTGGTTGCAGGTAATCATAATCTCTTTGCAGTCAGCATACAGGGGGTCAGCATCCTACTGTTGAATGCAGATGTAATCTCCAAGTTGGAATAGATGAACAGGAGTGTTTCATCTCACGGATTCGGATTACAGAATGAATCTGTGGAATTTCTGCAAAATAGAGCCTAGACTATTAAACAATTTTCACAAAAGAATTTCAAATTTCAGAATTTTTGTAACTTGACCCTATGAGAGGAAAATAGGTTTTATAGTATGAAGTGGTTGGTTGTCAGTTACTAATAAAAGGCTGTAGAGAATCATGTAGGACAAAGCAGGTAGTGCAATACAATCTGGCACCAGGCACTGTCACTGCTTGTGTTAAATGGTCAAAGCCTGTGTGCTGTGAAGAACCCAAGAGCATTAAGAGCATAAAGAAAAATATCCAGGACATGATCAAAAGTCACTGAACTAAGGCATGCAGTAAAGGAATGCACAAGTTAGATAAAGCATTCAAACAACAGAAACCATCATGCTATGAAGTTAGCAGTCTATCAAAAGATTGTGGGCATGATGCGAGCTAGGGTCTATGGGGGGAAAAGGAGGGGGAGGTCAAAAAAACATCAGCCTTTCATTTACAGCTTTGCTAACTAGTCACTGTCTTGCTTTCTAACACAGGGTTCTTTTTCTGTGAGGCTCAGCACTTCATGCATTGTTATTTATAATCTTGTGTGGAGTTGTAAATTAAAAGATTTCTTTTATATGTTGCAGCAGTCAGAGAGGAGAGAGAGAGATTTTAAACAATTCTTGCCACTTGCTATAAAACTCCTGGGATAAAGCATATGCAAACAATATCAACTTCCATGAAAGACAGTAGAAATATAATATCAATAACTATAGTATTGTCTGGTAATTTGACAGTATTATTCAAACTATACTAGCAATCCATTCTTTTAAAGTTTTTCCAGTTTGGATATTATGAAGTAAATTCACTGAAGATATCTCTAAAGCCAGTGAGAGATCTTCAAAAGTCAGTTGATATAGAATTTGGAGTTTGTTTTCAAATTCCAGCTAAATTCATAATACAAATTTAATCATATTATGACTTTCTATATTGGAGTCAAAATGTAAGTTTTAATCCTAACTCTGATTCTTTTTTACGAACAATACAACATAGAACAATAAGTTAAAATACATTGTTGGTATACCAATCTAAGAAGCAAAAACCTTCTTAGCTCTGGTAATATTTATTAAGGCAAGAGACCTGCTACATAAGAAAGAAAAAAAAACAATGTATTTTGTTCTTTAAGATACATGACCTGCACTGAATGGCCAATGTATGGCTGTGGTTGTTGTCCCGATTAATAGAAAAAATGAAAAAGCAACTAGAATAGTTTCCTTAATTTACTGTATTCTGCATCATCTTCCCAGCTTCTGGTCAAGTTCGCTGGAGCCACAGATTGGCTCCTCTATTCATGAGAATTAATAATGACAGATTGAGAATGAATACATTTTTATTTGTGACTCTTTTCATTAATTTTAATAGTATTTCTAACTTGTTTGTTTGTTTGTTTTTGTTTTTTCTTTAAATCTCTACTGTGGTATGTGACTGAGGTTTCAGTTTGCAGTGTTTCGCTTCTCCTCCCCCTATCCTGTAGGCAGGGAGATTCAAAGTGAGACAGGAGAGGTTTTTTAGATTTTTTGCCCTTCCTCCCACAAACTGTAAGGTAAAAATATTTCTTTCCCCAATCAGAAGATTGCAAAGTTGCAGCCTCTATAAAACAGGAGGGTTCTACACCCCCCCTTTTTTTTTTTTTCTGTTTGACCAGAGGAGGTCTCCTACTCAGTTGCTCGGCAACAAACTATCTCTATTGTGAGAGCCACCAACACCTTATCTCTTTCTCTGCTAAGGCAAAGGCAAAGTTTTGCAAGAGGGTTTTTTATCCTTTTTGTCAAACCCCTGCTTTTTGATTTTTTCTTTTTGTTGAATACATTTTTTCAGAAGGGTTTTATAGGGGTAAAACAGTTAAGAATAAGGTATTTCACTAAGATTTTCGTACAAATACTCATTTCCCGGAAAAATTCCCTAAAACTGTCTGCATACTAGCTTGCAGGTAAACGCAAGTCTTTGGGTTTAAGTTATCTACAAGTGAGTAGAAGGACTAAAGAGAGATTTTTGCGTTCTTTTCTCGACCACTTGGTTTTCTTTCTCACTGCAGCCTCTGCTGCTGTTCCCGCCCTACCCTCGCGGGGGGGGGGGGGGGGGGGCAGGGAGAGAGAACCCACTGAAGTTTTTTAGTGTCTGTTCTCGCTGCTGCAGCCCCGAGCCGCCTCTTCGCTGCGGTTGCCGGCACCGGCGGCAGTTTGAATAATCTCAAAGGGAAATTCCTATGCTCCTGTGTCATCCGAGACACCTCTCCCGGACCCTCATCCCTGGGTTTTAACAGTTACTAACAAACCCATGGTCGCTTCTCCACACACACGCACAACCTCCAACACACACACACACACACACACACACACACACACACACACACTAGCACGGCATAGTTAGCAACACCGTGAGCCCACAACGACACACTGGACAGACAACAGAGTCAACACGAGAGTTAACAGAAACACGGGAAAGTAACCTTCTAGCCTGCTCCCCTTCTCAATAAGAAGTGATACTTTTCCGGGGTTACTCCATCCCAGTTTCCCTCTGGGGCCGCTCCTGGGTTTTTCTTGCACCGTTACTGCCGGGCTGCTCTCCTGCCGGCTCTCGGGTGCTCCTGCTTTACCCCCGCGGTGCTGCCTCGCCCTGCTCTGCTACGCCGTGAGGGTTTTCCGACCATAGCGTCTCTCTGGTGTTCGTCTGCACCACGATTCTGCACGGGGTGGCGGCGACCACGGTTCGAATTCACACAGTTCCGTCGGGGCAATGTGTGCCAGGTCGCGACGCACTCCCCCCTTCAGCAGGATGACTGCACGACCGAGAAGTTTCGTAGTAGCAGCGAGGGTAATCAAGTCCCAAAGTCTATCTCCCAAACCCCGCCATTCGTCAAAGGCGAAAAGGAGAGGGGGCACTTTAAAGAAACCGTTTTCACAGGTCCAAGCAATAAGCTTGTCAAATACCTTCTCAACTACTGTTTCACCTTGCTTAGCAAGGATAACTAACAGCAGCTTTTTAGTTGCAGCAAACTCCGATTCCATGCTTGCAGCAAATGACAGGGGGAAGGTAGCGACCCTTCCTGCCTCGGTTCGCACCGACTGGTCCACGACCGAAACTCCTCTGTCCAGCTTCTATCAGCCTCTCACGTCTCCAACCGCGTCTCACCGCAAGGAGATCAATCGGCTATCTGCATTCTTCTACCTTTTCGCACTTTTTATCACCTTTCCGGGTGCCAGATAAAACAAGAAGATGCAAAAACGAGCTCGAGAGTCAGAGACACATCCTCATAGAGGTACAGTCAATGCTCTAACTTTATTCCAAAAATACACACATTATCAAGGGTCCTACAGGGTTCACACGCTCTATTCTAACTTTCTATTGGTTACATTCACTTTCACACACTATATCTATAACTTTATTGGCTCTACTAGCCAAGGCACATTTCCAGGCCCCCCCATCTTCTGGTTTCTCACACTCTGGATAACAACCTCCTTCCTTGTTTTCCTCTATGCAGCTTTCTGATATCTGCTGCTCAAGGACACACATCTGCTGCTGGAGAACACAGGTCCCTGCCGTCCGGCATGCAGGCCGGATAGTGCAAGCAGGCCTGAAGCAGTATATGTCCTGCATCATCTAAGATTCTTTCAACAGTCTGGTATCTTCAGGGGACTCAAGCCCCTTGCAGAGCTTCTGTACTCTGCCTGAAGCCCCTTGCAGAACTTCTGTGCTCTGCCTCAAGATGACTGCGAACTTCTTTGTAGCTTGCAGCAAGGGAGGGCCCTAAGGTCCAACCTCCTACACACCGTCCTGGCTGAGCTCTCAGGACAACCGAGCTTCTTAGCTCCTTTACTCCATTTAGGACTTCTAATCAGTAAGAGTCCACCCCCTCCATTTTGGAGGGATCTCAAAGAAAGTTTAGGGGAGTTTTGCAGTTCTTACCCCCAAACTTTCTCTCTGTAGAACTTAGTTCTGCTCTCTGCTGCTGTTCTTTCTTTCGGTTCTCCTTCCAGGAGTTCTGTCTGCTTTTACTGCATGTTTGTTTGCTGCTCTCTTATCTTTTGGCTCTGTGCCGCCGCTTTTTCTCTGGTCAGTGCTGGCTACCGCTACTCCTGCCGCTGCCCACAGTAGAGAGAAAACTCCCAGCCTTTCAACTACAGACACCTGGCCCAGTTTAGCACTGTTCCAGGTCCCTGTAGCCCCCCGCTGGGGGCTGGGGGGGTCAGAGCCCTCTAGAGGCTCTTGCCCTTTTCTACTCGTGGCTTTCACAACATGGCTACTTCTTCTACCACCAAACTACAACAACTTTCTCTTCCGTTCTGGTTGTGATATGTTTATATTTCGCAGAAGCATTCATTGGGTAAAACTTCAAAACTTCAATGTTCACTACCCCCTGGGGTTTACCACTTTCTTAGCTTCAGGGGGAAAACCTGGTTCAAACCACTACAACACTCCACCCCCCGCTCCTGCGAAATCTAAACATATCACAACAATTTGAAAAACTCTAATCAACATGCAATCTTCTATAAATCAAAATATAATAAAAATCTCTCTACTACACATCAATATATCATTATTACAAACTTAACTCTACTCTTAATACTTACATTACTATAGCTTTACTTTCGTTACAATGGTACAGTCTGTGTTTTGGTCTGGAAAACTCTTTCTGTTACCACAAGCACTCTGGTTCTTATCTCTTTTTATCTCGATTGTTTGCAACCATCCTCTGCTACCAAAAATGTCATGGTTTGAGATCCTCAAAATCCAATTCCCTAGTCTAAACCCCCTCCCACATCTCAACCTAGTGTAAGATGTGTTTTCCAGACAATCACACGAGACTCAGAATGGGGGAAAGGGAATATATTACAATGACTGTACAAATAAACACTGCAATACATTATATACAATATTAATTATCTCTACCATGACATAAGTATTTACAAAGGATCAAATCTCTTCTTCCCTCCAAATAAAAGTCCAGGAGGGAAGAAGGAAAGATCCTTTCCACATTTAGGGCAGCAACTTCTCTTCTGTCTTCCATGCAGCATCTTCTTCTGTCTTCCATACAGCAACTGTAACTGGACTCTGCCAGTACACACGAGGGGTATCCAAGCCCCTCGACCACTCGTCTTCAAAGCGAGGGTCTTCTCTTCCATGGACTGCGTAGCAGGGACAAGCTCACGTCACCACGTCATACCAGGAAGCTCAGGGGTCTTCGTGGCAGTCCCTTTCCTCAGGGGATTCAAATTCCCCTTTGCAGAGTTCCGTGCTCTGTCTCAAGGCAGTGGGGGGGGGGCAAGGTCACCCTCTCCGCATTCCTTCTTGGAGCTTTCTAACTCCTTTCTACTGTGCTACTGCACTTCACCCCTCCCTTCTAGGATGTGGGGGTTTTCCAAGGAGTTTTGGGGGGGGTCTGGTGTAGTTCTTACCCCCAAAACTCTGTCTCTCAACTGCTGTCTCTCTCTGGGTTCTCCTTCCAGGAGTCCTCTCTCTTGCTGCATGCCTTTGTTGTTTGGTTCAGTTCTTATCTTTTCTGGCTTTTAACCACAATCTCTGGACGCTGCTTTTGCCACTGCTCTGTCTCTGCTCACTCATGGTGGAGAAAACTTATTTAGCTTCCAGCTGTAGGCACCTAGCCCAGTTTTATGCTGTTCCAGGTCCCCGCAGCCCCCCACTGGGGTTGGGGGGACCCAGTCCCCAGTGGGCTGCTGCTACTGTTTCTCCTCGTGGCTCCTACAGCATGGCTACCTTCTTCTACCACCAAACTACAACAACTTTCTCTTCCGGTCTGCTTGTGGTATGTTTATATTTCGCAGGAGTGCAGATTGGTTCAAATCTCAAGTGTCACCACCCCCTGGGGGTTACCACTTTCTTAGCTTCAGGGGGAAAACCTGGTTCAAACCACTACACCCAGTCACCCAGTTGTTGCGTATAAAGTTATCTTACCAACCCAGAATGCCTAAAATTGCCCATAGCAGGAGTTGCATCCTTGGAGAGTCAGTAGGTTCGCATGTAACGGGCGTCCCCGCAAAAAAAGGCCTTGATGTGAAGCTTCCTTCCGTCCAAAATTGAACTATCTGCTTTTATACAATTAACTGAGTGACCTCAACCTAGGAAGGTGTGGCCAACACCGCCCATCCAGAGGCCCTCAGTCCCACAAATAAATATTATAATGCATTATATACACAATTCTAACTATCTCTCCTATGGTAAAGCAGTATTTACATTGGATCAAATCTCTTTTCCCTCCAATAAAAGTCCAGAAGGGAAGAAGTAAAGATCCTTTCCACGTTTAGGGCAGCAGTGTCTCTCTTCTTCAATGCAGCAGTCGTAACTGGAGTTGTAGCTGGATCTCTCTCTCCATTACACACAAGGGGGTCTCCTCTCACCCCTCTCGACCCTTTGACTCCAATCAAAGGTCTCTCTCCCATGGACTGCGAAGCAAGGACAAGGCTCGCCTCACTACGTCATATCATGAAGTGCAGGGGTCTTAGTGAAAGTCCCTTCCTCAGGGGATTTACCCCCTGAGTCAGAATGTTTAGGGCAGCTTTCACTTCAGTCTTTTGCCCCAAACATTCTACCAGAGCTCCTGTACTCTGTCTCAACTGCCAGCCTGACAGCAGCAGAGGAGGGGGCAAGGTCACTTCCCCTGCATTCCGTCTGACCATCCCAGTCCAGCTTCAGGACATCTTGAGCTTCTCAACTCCTCTTTCTCCGGTGCTGCTGCATTCCAAGACTCCCCTCAAGTAGGAGTCCACCCCCTCCTCCTAGGAAGGGGTCTCAAAGGGGTTCTGGGGGGAGTTGATTCAGTTCTTACCCCAAAACTGTCTCTGTTGAGCTTAGTCCTCTCTCTCTCCGTCAGATAGCTCTGTGTCTCTCAACTTAGCTACATGCTGTCTTTGCTGTTTGTTTCTTATCTTCTTGGCTTTCTGCCCCAGTTCTCTGCTCAGTGCTGTCTCTGTCGCCACTCCTGCTGCCCACTCAAAGTGGAGAAAGACTCCCAGCTTTTCAGCTACAGAACTTGGTCCAGTTTAACACTGTTTCCGAATTTCTGCAGCCCCCCAGCTGAGGTTCCCTAACCCCTCAGCTCCTCGTGGTTTCACAACATGGTCACTTCTCCTCCAACTCCCTCATCATCCTTCTTTTGCGGGGGCGCTGATTGGATAAACTCCAAGAGACACCACCCCCTCGGGGGTTACCATTTTTTTAACTCCAGGGGGAAAACCACTTTTTTTCCCCACCACAAATATCTTATTACAGTTAATGTTGTTTTTGTGAAGGGAAGGAAAATGGGATGAAGTAATTTATGCTGATATATTCTTTTGTTTGAGGGAACACCCAGAATGGCAGAGAGAGTGTGACATTAATTTGGGCTCACGAGATCCATTTGTTCTAACTTTAGAACAAGAGAATCTAAAAGAAGGAATAGGGAAGCTTAAACTATGTTGTTCAGCATGTTCTATAGGACAGAGGTGTTTGAAATATAAGAACAGTGAACTAGAAAGTGGAACTGATGATTATGTAAGTCCCTTTGGAGAAAGGGCAAATGAAATAGCAGAAGAGGGGGTTTCCATTCCCCCCTCAGGGTTGGTAAAAGATGAGGACAATAAATTGAGAAAATGAACTAATCGAAGTCTTAAATCTTGCTTTAATTCAGCCACAGATATCGGGAGAAGTGCCATCATCAATCCTTGATCAAGTCTTCCCTGGGGTGTGGGCTGACGGGACCCCAGGAAGGGCTAAAAATGCTCAACCTATAGAAGTAAGGCTAAATCCCAGAACACAGCCGGTAAGAATCAAACGGTATCCTCTCAAACTAGAAGACAGAAAAGGGATTAAAGAGATAATTGACAATTTTATCAAATTTGGGTTGTAATTGAATGTAAATCAGAATACAACACACCTATATTGCCAATCTGAAAACCAGATGGCAAAAATTATAGACTAGTTCAAGATCTCAGAGCTCTTAATAAAATTGTTGAAGAGCTCCACCCAGTGGTAGCAAACCCATATACACTTTTGCTCAAACTAAAAAATGAATATATCTGGTTTTCTGTCCTAGACTTAAAAGATGCCTTTTTCTGCCTGCCTTTGGACCCTAAAAGTCAAAATTTGTTCCCCTTTGAGTGGGAAAATCCAGACACCGGTCACTGATCTCAACTCACCTGGACTGTATTTCCTCAAGGATTTAAAAATAGTCCTACGATCTTCGGGAACCAGCTTGCAAAAGATCTTGAAGAATGGACTGTGTCATCAGACAGTGGAGTCCTCTTGCAGTACGTGGACCCAGGACGAATGTGAAAGCTGGACTGTAAGCTTATTAAACTTTCTGGGACTGAAAGGGTACAAGGTATCCAAGAAAAAAACCCAGAATGTCAAGAAAGAAGTTATTTATCAAGGATATGAAATCTCAGGAAGACAATGTCAACTAGGACCAGAGAGGAAAGAAACCATCTGTAAAATACCTTTGCCCCAGACCCCGAAGGAGTTTCGCACATTTTTAGGAATAACTGACTGGTGTAGGCTTTGAATCTACAAATATGGACTGATAGTCAAACCCCTATACCAGATTCTACAAGATAGGATTAAACAATTAGCATGGACTGGAGAAGCTAGGGAAGCTTTCCATCAGCTTAAGAAGGAACTGATGCAAGCACCTGCACTAGACCTTCCAGATGTGACTAAACCTTTTTCGCTTTTTTCACATGAAAGGCAAGGGATTGCATTGGGAGTTCTAGCCCAACAGGTCAGACCATATCGATGAACAGTGGCATACTTCTTTAAGCAATTAGATGAAGTAAGCAAAGGATGGCCAGGGTGTTTGAGAGTGGTGGCAGCAGTAGTGCTGAACATACAAGAGGCAGGAAAGTTTACAATGGGACAGAAAATGACTGTTCTAGTGTCACATGTGGTTTCAGCAGTGCTAGAACAGAAAGGGAACCACTGGTTCTCGCTCTTCAGGTTTCTCAAATACCAAGCCATCCTAGTAGAACAAGATGAAGTGGAAATCATTACCACTAACATCGTCAACCCAGCTACATTTTTATCAAGTTCAACAACTATGGAGGAACCAGTGTATCATAAGTGCATCGAAACAATTGAAGCAACATATTCCAGCTGACCTGACTTAAAAGATACACCGCTGCCTGAGGCAGAAACGTGGTTTACCGACGGAAGCAACTATGTGAAAAATGGAATCCGCAAAGCTGGACATGCAATAACAACCACAGATCACATCATCGAAGCACAGGCGCTCTCTGCTGGCACCTCTGCACAAAAGGCAGAGATAATTGCACTCACCAGAGCATTGCAATTAGGAAAAGGAAAAGACTAATATTTGGACAGACTAGAAGTATACCTTCGGGGTAGTTCATGCTCACAGAGCAGCATGGAAAGAAAGAGGGCTGCTCACATCACAAGAAAAACAGATAAAGCACGCGGAAGAAATCCTAAAACTACTCAAAACTGTCCAATTACCAAGAAAGTTTGACATTATGCATTGCAGAGGACATCAAAAAGGTAATACGGACCAGGAAAAAGGCAATCGATTAGCAGATCAGGAGGTGAAAAAGGCAGCAGAAAACGACCAGGTAGGACTTGCCTCCTTAGTCCCTGATGGTAAAATCATAGAGGTAAGCTCTAATATATCATATTCAAAGGAAGATTTAAAATTAATAAAAGATCATCAAGCTCAATACAAAGGTATCGGAGGAGGGGGTTGGACAGAAATGCACACTAATCAATATGATTAGCAAAAATGTCCACTTTATTAGAGGAAAGGCAGCTTATATGCTACTTGTGACACACAGGCATGTGATTCTTCCCCAGGTTACATTGGATACATAAGGGAAACATACTGTGGTGTACAGCACTAATTAGATAACAGCAGGTGTCCATAAAACTTGTTTTCTTGCCAAAACAACTCCTCCTTCACCTTGGCACAAGGCCTGCAGCCATATTAGTGGCACAGTATTTTTACTGTTTGCACCCAGTCATGCCAAGGCAAAGGTCTCAGAAATGCAATAGAAATTGTTCACACAATTTCTGCCCTCTGACACAAAGGTAACATGTACCACTTAAAAACAGGACAAGTAATAATACCTGAAAGAATACTATGGAAAGTTGTACAGGCAGAACACAACAAAACTCATTGCGGGGCAGATGCGCTGCTGTACCAGGGTCAATTTATGCTGATACTTTTGGTCTGTGTTTGGCCCTGCCACCTGTGAAAGCTTTGCTCTTTCCTTGCCAAGTTATGGGAAAACAAGCACTGATAAACGGGAAAGTTGTCCTTGTATAAACTGTTTTAATTGGTATTCTGTGATTGGCTAGTTGTCCTCCAAGGTCACTTGAAGGAGAGATTGAGGAGGAGGATGAGGAAGGCTCGACCCCAGACTCAATCAAGAAAGACCCCCAAAACATACTGCGCATGCATGAGGGGATTTCCTAAGTTCTCACGTGTGCGCAGAAGAGATGCACTTACATAACCGGGAGGTGGGACTGAGGGCCTCGGGTTGGGCGGTGCTGGCCACACCTGGGGGGGTTGTGGCCACTCAATTAATTGTATAAAAAGCAGACAGTACTTCCTTGGGGTTATACTTCACACCAAGGACAACGTTGCCTTTGGCAGGGACGCCTGCCAGTTTGTGAACTTACTGACTCTCCAAGGATGCAACCTCTGCTATGGGTAATTATAGGTATGCTAGGTTGGTAAGATAACTTTATGGGCAACAGTTGGGTAACTGGGACTTCTTTCTCTCCTCCTTCCTCCCTTTTGTTGGCCACCTCTTGGTAATAAATATTTGCTTTATTGAGTTCCAACGGTATCTGGTTTTTCACGTTCCAGTATATCTCGGACCCTCCCTAATACAGCTGCATAAACACCTAAGGAAACAAATTATAGGATGAAATTTATACACTATAATAATCCAGGTTACTAAACAATGGAAGACTTACCTTCACAATAATCCTCACACAACCAATAAAATCGAGATAGGGACAATTGGCAAAAGGAACCTCCCAGGGCAACACTGGCAGATAGATTTCTCAGAGCTACCTAGGAAAGGGGGTTACAGATACCTATTGGTCAAGAGGCTTTCCCGACCCGAAGCAATAAGGCTTGAGAAGTTGTCAAGGTACTACTTAATGAAATTATTCCCAGGTTCGGAGTACCTGACATCATCTCCGAGGACCGAGGACCACATTTTGTAGCTAGTATTATACAAAAGATTAACAACATTCTGCAAATTGATTGGCAGTTACACACTCCATATTGACCACAGGCAAGTGGTCAGGTGGAGAAAATGAATAATTTGATAGAAAGACAATTGGTAAAAATCTGTCAAGAAGTAAATCTGCATTGGTACCAAGCCTTATTGCGAATAAGGGTCAAACCTAAGACTAAAGAAGGGCTAAGCCCTTTTGAAATGTTATAAGGGAGACCCTATGGGAATTATTATCAAGGAGAAGACCTCATACAAGTGGGGGAAGGATCTCATTGAGTAAACAATTGTCAGAAATTAACAAACAAGTAATGAGTACTCGCTCAAGGGGAATAGACCAACCCTTACATAACATTTCCCCTGGGGAATGGGTGTATGTTAAAACTTTTTCAGGCCAACCACTAGATGAGAAGTGGAAAGGACCATACCAAGTGCTTCTGACGACCTGTCCCATGAGAACAAGGATGCAGTCCCATGAGAACAAGGACTTATTTTGAACAGAGTGGCTGAGAAAAATATAAACATTAAAGGAAAACAAGAACAGATGTGCAGAGAGACTGTGAGAAAGTAGAACTCAGAAAGTCCACCTATCAGCAGTGAGAATTGTGGTTTGCGTATTTGAGTTAACCTATCTGTGTAGAATACGTATGACTAAAAACCTGTATTTAAGGAGCTGTAAAGGTAGCTCCGCATCTGTTGTTTCTTTCCAATAAACTTTCTTGCTGGATATTTTGTGTTGCGGTCCATTCCAACAGTGACATCTGGTGACTCCGACGCAGTACTGCGTCTACATGGATATCGATTAGCAGAGAAACTGATACGGGCAGCGAGAAGGTTGGCACGGGAAGGAAGCTCGGTGAAGCACTGAGAGCAATGGAGAAGTTACCAGGCTAGCCTAGACGCAAGAGACCTGGACAGGTGAGCCACCGAGGACATGGGGACAACTCTTAGCAAAGAGGAATCTAGTGTTGTATCCTGCCAATACCCCTGCACGCTCTCCGCCTCCCCCTCCTGTGCCTCCTCAAAAGGAGGCTCAGTCTGGTCCTGCTAGAGATAAGGCACCTGCAGAGAAATTAGGAAGGAGCATGTCGCCTCGACCTCAGTACAGATCTGCTCTGTGGGGAGAGGAGGAGGATGGCATGTATGGGAGGGGGTCAGTAGCTGTTGACAATCGAACCTACAAGACGCCGGCTCAGTCTATTCTTCCTGTGTCACCACCGCTCCCCTCTGACAAGGAGAACGAGAGGGAGAGGGAGAGGGAACCGCCCCAAGGGGACTACCCCCCCCTTCCTCAGGACAACTGGGAGGGGGATGATCCCATGACGGGGCAGACGTCAGGACAGGAGACAGTTTCCCCGCCCTCTGGGAAGGTGCAACGGGCAGACTCGAGTCGGGGAGACCTGTATGCCGCCGAGAACCTGGAAGACGGTCAATACCCCAACAGTGGGAGTTTCCCCTCTCCCGAGTTACCCTTCAACCTAAGGATCCCATTAAGTTTTGACAGAAAATAAAGCAGCAGGCCCTTATGACAGGCAACTGGGACCTGTCAGAAACTGTCACAGTGCCCCTCACTGAGGCCAGTCCTAATACCACAGCTGATGATCCTATGGCTTTTCCGGTGGTGTGAGGGGATCCAGCTAGGGGAGTTGTTGATGAACATCGGTCCTGGGCTTGGAAGGTTATTTAAGACTTGCAAACGTGTGTAGCTAAATATGGTGCTAATTCACCTGCAGTGATGCAATTGCTGCGTCTTATTACCATGTATGAAGTCACACCTTATGATATAAGGATGCTTGCTCAAGTAATGTTTCCACCTGTACAATTCAACGTATTTACTACTACTTGGCAGCAGTTGGCAGATGCCCAGATCATAACTAATCTGCAGTTCCCACAGGGTGATGTCCGATTTGGCAATGGAGCTGATGTTTTAACTGGAACTGGTAATTATTCTAACCCACAAAATCAGGCCCTGTGGGACCCACTAGTTTTGGAGCAAGTAAAAGCCATAGGTCAGCAAGCATTATTGTGGGCTGCAGAGTTGGCAGAGCCCAGAGCAAGGTACACGACCATATGTCAAGGTACCTGGAAACCATTCTTGCAATTCGTGGAAAAGCTGCAAGAAACTGTAGAGAAACAGGCTTTTGACACTCAGTTACGGAGGCTGCTGGTTACACAACTAGCCATAGACAATGCCAATACAGACTGTCAAAAGGTAATAGAGGCATTGCTGGGAGAACCTACCCTTGATGCAATGATACAAGCTTGTGCTAAGGTGGGGTCCTTAGACCATCAAATAACTGCGTTTGCATCTGCTATGGCAGTAGTGAGAACCTCTGAGCAGAGATGTTTCTCATGTCACCAAAAAGGGCATGTGAAGGCAGACTGCCCAAATAGAGGCAAACAGAAGGTCTCAATAGAAACAACTACAGTTGTATGTCATCGTTGTGGGAAGTATGGCCACTATGCCAAACAATGTCAATCCAGGTATCACCTTAATGGTCAACTTCTCTCTGCAGGACAGGGAAACTGCAGGAAGAATGCGAATGGGCGTGCGTGGACACAAGTACCTGCTATGTCTCCCAACAATCCTTTTACCAGCCGTCCACCCATGCAGGCCGTTGCGACCGGCTATCAGGAAAGACCCGTGGATCTGCTGCCGACACAGTAACTATAACAACACACCAGGGGCACAAAGTACCTTTGGACGCATGGGGGCCTATTGGGAGAGGACTGAGTGCCTTGTTAATAGGCAGATCTAGTGCTACTCTCCAAGGTATTCTAGTACATGTAGGAGTAATTGATGTTGACTATGAGGGACAGATTTGTGCCATGGTATCTACTCCTACTCCCCCAGTTACGATAGAAAAGAGAACTCGAGTTGCTCAACTTGTACCTTTTCTGAGTTGTGTTCCTAGGACTGAGCAGGTGACTCATGGCACAGGTAGATTTGGATCTACAGGACCTCCGCAGGTGTTTTGGTCTCAAACGCTGATGGATAGTCACCCACTGATGACTTGCGTCCTTTCTCAGCACAATGCCATGCCTGCAAAACGTAAGGTATCTGGCCTTCTGGACACGGGTGCTGACGTCACTATAATCTCACTGAAAGATTGACCTCCCAACTGGTCTGTAATTTCCTCCACTCAAGGCGTGATAGGTCTAGGAGGTTTGACACAGAGCTTAATGGCTGCTCAACCAGTGACTGTTACTAACCCTGAGGGGCAGGTAGCAACAGTACGTCCTTTAGTCACAACAGCACCTCTGAATCTATGGGTCCGAGACTCTCTCTCACAATGGGGGGTACGCATCACCACGGATTTTCACTAGGGGCCACTGTGTTGCAGGGCGTGAAGAGGCCCTACATTAACCCTCAAATGACTGACTGACACACCAATATGGGTAAACCAGTGGTCCCTCAATCAAGAGAAACTTGAAGCCCTGCGTCTATTGGTAGTAGAACAGTTAAGAGCAGGCCACATTGAACCTTCTCACAGTCCCTGGAATACTCCTGTGTTTGTTATCCAAAAGAAATCAAGGAAATGGCGGTTACTGCATGATTTGCCACAGATCAATGCTGTTATGGACACCATGGGTGCACTGCAACCGGATTTACCTTCCCCAACCACGATTCCTATGCATTGGGAAATCATTGTCATGGATCTTAAGGATTGTTTTTTTACCATCCCTTTAGATCCAAATGACATGGAAAAATTTGCCTTCATTGTTCCATCTGTGAATCATGCAGAACCTACACAAAGATACCATTGGAAAGTGCTTCCTCAAGGGATGAAAAATTCTCCCACCATATGCCAATGGTTTGTGGCCCAAACCTTAAGTCCCATCAGAGAATGTTTTCCGATCTGCTTGCACTATCACTATATGGATGATATTCTTTTAGTTGCTCCATCACCTCAGATCTTAAATTCAATGGAAGATCAAACACAACTTTCCTTGCAACAATTTGACCTTGTCGTTGCCCCTGAAAAGGTGCAACGTCAGTCTCTATGACTGTATCTAGGACTGAAAGTCTTTGATCACACAGTGCAACCCCAACCCATTGCTATAAATTTTGAAATCAAGAACCTGAATGATGTACAGAAGTTGGCTGGTGTGATCAGTTGGGTGAGACCTTACTTAGGCCTCTCCTCCTCTCAGTTAACACCCCTATTTGAACTCTTGAAAGGTGATACTGATCCATCTGCACCTTGTCATTTGACGCAAAATGTGAAAAAGGTAATTGAGTTGGTGGAGCAAGCAATTCAGAATAAACACATGGCGCATTGACTTCTCTGTAGAAGTTCAAGTTTTTGTGGTGATTGATGAATTGATTCCTACTGCCATGATTGCTCAGTGGAGTGAAAAGTGGGATGACCCCCTTCATGTACTGGAATGGGCCTTTTTGTCGTTCTGCAGCTAGAAAACTGCCCCAGGTTTGTTTGAACTATTGGCTCAGGTAATTATTAAAGTACGACTGTGTTGCGCTGAATTGTTAGCAAAAAACCCAGCACACATTGTTGTGCCAGTTCAAACTGAGTATTTTGAGTGGTGTCTGGCCAACAGCTCAGCGCTGCAAGCAGCGTTGATGAATTTTACTGGGCAAATTACTTATCATCTCCCTTCTCATCCATTACTGAAATTGACAAGTCAGGTCCTGTTTGCCCAAAAACAACTCATTTCACAAGACCCCGTGCCCAGTCCCACCGTTTGTATGGATGGGACAGGAAAAACCGGAAAAACTGCCATAGTGTGGTATGCCAATTCACAATGGCATCACATTGTAGAGTAACAAGAAGGCTCTCCACAGGTTGTAGAATTGTGTGCTGTTTTGTTAGTTTTTCAACATTTTAATAATCCCGTAAATATTGTCACTGATTCTGCTTATGTAACTGGTTTGGTTCAACGACTTGACAAGGCTGTTTTGGGGGATGTGTCTAATGCCCTCGTTTGGTGTGCTGAAGCTTTTGTGGTTGACCATTCAGAAACACTCACATCCTTATTATATTCTACATATCAGGAGCCATACTTCTCTTCCAGGTTTTTTCACCAAAGGTAATACACGAGCGGACCACTTGGTTTCTGCACTAGCATTAGGTCTGGTTCCAAATTTGCGCCAACAAGCTGTTGAGTCTCATCATTTTTTCCATCAAGGTTTTTGAGCCCTCATGAGACAGTTTCAACTTACAGGAGGTGATGCACCATCCATTTGTTGCCTCTTGCCCTGATTGCCAGGATTATCATGTTCCTGCTTTTTATGGTACCAACCCACGAGGGCTTCAGACCCTGCAGATTTGGCAATCTGATGTAACCCACATTCCAGAATATGTTCATGTTTCTATCGATACCTTTTCACAGGTCATCGTTGCCACCACCCATGCTGGTGAGGCTACCCGAGATGTGATCCACCATTGGCAACAGGCATTCCCTTTTTGCGGAGTTCCCAGTCAACTTAAAACTGACAATGCCCCAGTTTACAAATCAAGTAGGATTGCACTGTTTTTACAACAATGGGGTGTTACGCATGTTACGGGCATCCCTCATTCCCCTACAGGTCAGAGTATTGTTGAGTGTACTCACGACACTCTCAAATGTTTTCTTCAAAAACAGAAAGGGAGAATGACGGGTGGATCCCCTGAGGCAAGATTAAACAAAGCAACATACGTGCTTAACTTTTTGCATATTGCAGAAGGTTGTCAGGAACCTCCCACGAAATTCGACTGTTTCCTCTGGGGCCAAGGTGCAGGTAAAAAATTTGCAGACGGGACAATGGGACATTACTGGGGAAATATTAACTTGGGGACGAGGCTATGCTTGTGTCTCCACAGATGAAGGACCACGCTGGGTTCCTGCACGGTGTGTGCGTCCTGTTCTGCATCGGGATGATCGCTGCTGATACATCCTACGAAGAGGAGCTGAATTGAATTAGTCCATTGAAGGAGTGCAACGTCTGGGTCACCTTAATGAAGCCCTTGAACCAAACCACCTTTTGTGGTAGCCTTTTCATACCTGTCTGGTAGGGGTTCCATTAAATGACAGTGAGGTCAGCCTTATAGCAACCAGCCTCAGACCCCTGACAAAGCTGTTTTGTAAATCCATGTGGCAGTGTACAGGCAATTGGGATTTGTGGGATCGTTCTCTCCCACTTGCTTTACCACTTCAAGAATTAGACATCTTGGGGAGTTTAACAACTGAGAACTGTGTTTTCTTTAGTCATAGCTTTGATTATGAGCTATACCATGATAGTACAATGGTCCCACAAGGTGTATCCCTTGGCGTACCTTATCAAAATCATTCTAATTGGTGCCAACACCTAGGGCGGGATAAAATCGACCCCGCCCCAGGGATCAATGTTGCAAGAAAATTGCCCTCTGGCCTGTTTCTCATATGTGGAGTCAGAGCCTGACCGGGAATTCCCGAAAAGATAACAGGGGGACCTTGTACCATAGGTCGTCTAGGACTGTTAACACCTTCTCACAAAGTGCTTTTTAACCACACTCATCTATCTAGCCACTCTCGTGTTAAGTGTGCTTTAACTCTTAATTCTAAGTGTGACAATTCTGTCAACTTGTGGAATCGTGGTGAGATAGTAGTTCCCTCTTTCTTTGTGCTGGAAGCAGCTACTGCGAAAGCATTGGCGACCTTGAACAAGTTAGCCTGCTGGGTTACGAAACAAGCTAAAGAAATGTCTCAAATTTTATATCAATTAACCACAGATGTTGACAGTATTCGTCATGCTACTTTGCAAAATAGAGCTGCTATTGATTTTCTGCTTTTAGTCCACGGTCATGGCTGTCAGGAATTTGAAGGGATGTGTTGCATGAACTTGTCTGACCACTCTGAATGGATTTACAGACAGATCAGGAAGTTACAAGAAGAGACTCAGAAGATTACTCAGGACACCGGATTCTTTGGTTTAGATAATGTGTTTAAGGGATGGGGATTATCGATATGGCTTCTGTCTTGCCTCAAGACAGGACTTCTTTTCATTGTTATAGTTGTAGTTGTGCTTCTGATGTTGCCGTGTATTGTGTCGCTTGTGCAAAGGACCCTGCAGAAGATGGCACAGGCAATCTTTCTTGCACAAATACAGAAAGGGGGAATTGTGGGGAACCTCGACTGGACAGAGACCCTGAGATGGAACGAGAAGGTGACTGAAAATGGAGACCTTAGTCCTGACAACATATTGATGCACCCTGAGAGAGGAGAAAAACACCAGGAGAAAACTGTCCCGTGAGAACAAGAACACTGTCCCATGAGAACAAGGATGCAGTCCCATGAGAACAAGGACTTATTTTGAACAGAGTGGTTGAGAAAAATATAAACATTAAAGGAAAACAAGAACAGATGTGCAGAGAGACTGTGAGAAAGTAGAACTCAGAAAGTCCACCTATCAGTCATGAGAATTATGGTTTGCGTATTTGAGTTAACCTATCTGTGTAGAATACGTATGACTAAAAACCTGTATTTAAGGAGTTGTAAAAGGCAGTTCCGCATCTACTGGTTTTTTCCAATAAACTTTCTTGCTGGATATTTTGTGTTGCGGTCCGTTCCAACAGTGACACGTTACCTTAGACTGGCTGTGATCTCAGGCTTATATTGGATATTCTGATATGTCTGGAAGAGACATTTCTAATTTAAACCTGGTCACTGTGGTCATGCACAAAAATGAACCATATTTACAACATGATTGGGAGAAAAGGAATGGGTTTAGTATCTTCACCAGAATAATTGGGGAAATACAAATAGGATATAGAGGAAGTAGTATACCTGACCATGAGAAACAAATGTCCCAGACTCAAATCACTGTAAGAGAACCCATAGAATATAACAAGGGAAAACTGATTGGTAACTCCGTCTGTGTGTCTGATCAGTGCTGGCACAACTTTACGTTGGACAAACCAGTTTCTGTAGTATGTCTTTGTGCTACTTTGAAAGGAGACAAGGCACTATCAAAGAAATTTGTAATAGACACCACAACAACAGTATTTACTTCTGCTAAACTGACTCCTCCCTCATATACACCCTCAAAATGTACAGAAAAAAGTCATAATCTTTCCCTTGTAAGACCTTATGTAATTAGACAATCTAATGAGCAGAAGTTACTCCTGGACCCTACATATTCTCTGAAAAAGATCCAAGTAAAAATACAAACAAATATATCCTCTATAAAAGGGGGTTGTCAGCCCTTCATTCTCCAAAGTCTTAAAAGATGGAGTGTTTGGTTAAAAACTAGATCCCATCATGAAAGAGCCCAGAGAGATCTAATGGGATGGTTTGGATCAGGGCTAGGAGTATTAAATTCAATAGATCAGGAAATGTTAATTAACAAGCTCAGCACTGTAACCTCTGATTTGGGAAAACTGGAGATACCACTAAGATCATCATTAATGACTATAGCTGAAACACAGTCTCTTACTACAGACTTGATGATCTTGTTAACTAAACACACATCTGAAGATTTTCAGGTTGTGACTAATGTTTTTGGAGGTTTACAAGAAAATGTCTCAATAGCAATACAGTGTATCCAAACCCAGCAATGGATACAATCCGTAGCTACAGAAGTTATAAGAGAAGGAAGGTCAGGAATTTTACCTCAAGAAATAAGAGAGGTCATATTAAGAAATGACACCACAACCAAATTTGAGAAAGAACATCAGGCATGGTAGCAATTAGTAAACTTCACATATAACTCAAAGCAGATAGAGGCATATGTTCTTACCATCCATGATGCAAAAGAACAGACCTTATTTCCTGTCTTAGCATTAGGAACAATACACCAGGACATAGTAGTTAGACCCATGGGACATAATGTCTGGGCAAGTTATGATAGGATAGGGACACAGGGAGATAGCAAACTATCAGCACAGAAACCTGTATACCCAGAGAACAACTAGGATTTATGTTTAGATATGGAAGACAGTATATGTACTTTTGAAATGTTCCGAAATACACAGGCACAGTCCCAAGTATACTATGTAGGCAAAGGATGTGCATGCATCAGGACACCTTGCACAAATATAACTACTGATGATTGTGAAGAATTAACTAATGGTACTGTCATGGTTTCACATGCGGGCCCCCCCCCCCCCAGGTTCGTGGAGGTCCTGAGTTAAAGCTGATTGGTCCAGGGACAGTCTTCCCTCAGGAACCAATCAAGGCTGGTTTTGTTCTCTCCTGTGAAAAATTAGATATATACAACCACCAGAAGTGAGTTGGCAGAGTTGGCAGTTGTGTGTGTAAGAGAGGATTGGAGACACGAGGGGTGGTCGGGGGGTCCCTGAACGAGGGGGGCCTCCTCAACCTTGGTTTGACTAGGGTTGGGGCAGTTTCCTCGTCGGTTCTCCCCCTCCGCTGCAAAGGCAGTTGGAGCGGACTCGGAAGCCAACCAGGGGAGTTGCAAATATTTACTCCCCTAGCAGGCATGCTCGGTACTGGAGCAGAACCAAGAGACGGGCAGTCATGCTCGGAGCTTGAAGAAGTGGCTGTGACTCGTTGCAGAGTTGGAAGAACTCCAAGCAAAATTGGAGACGGGTCAAAGGGCTCCGGAGTTGCCCCTGCAGTGATTTAAACAGGGGACAGCCGAAAACAGATTGAGGAAGAATGGATTCCCGGAACACGTGCACGTGATAAGCTGAACTGAACTACAGCAGCTACAGAACAGAGAGAGAGAGAGTCACACAGCAGAGATTGGCATGGAACCAAGAAGCATGGACTTAGAACTATCTTCTTGGACTTCGAGAGGAAGAAAAGACTTCAACAAAGAGCTAGAGGTTGGTGGAGGGGTGGATCAGAGAAACCCTTTTCCTCAAACACCCCAATTCCTGGACTGAATTATGGAAGGGGCTCAGAGGGATGATAGAAGTGTGTAATATCGTATATATATAGTTGTTTTTATTTTGTACAGTATTTATTTGTATAGGAATAAATGTATATATATTTTCGCTTCCCCCTACAGAGGTGTACCTGCCTGAAAGTTTCTCTTTGGTGTTGAGGTAAAATTGTGGGAAGGTGGGGGAAACCTGGAGACTGGATTTTTGTGGAGGTCAAACCACCACATTTTTTGGTGCCGTGACTCGGATTTTTGTATTTGCTGCGGGTAGAGTCATGAGACTCTTGTTGAGATAACAGTCATGAGGTTTGAGAATGTTTAGATAATGAAGAGAAGTTTTCAGACATAACAGACTGTACCATTGTTGAGAGAGGGAGCTAGAGCTGTAATATAAGTGTTTAAGACAGAGTTAAATTTGTGATAATGTTTTGTTAATGTATAGTAGAGGGATTTGCATTTGATTTTAGGTTATATGTTAATTGCAGAGTATTGAAATTGTTGTGATATCTAATTTTTTGCAGTAGCGAATGTGGTGGTTTGACCTCCACAGGTACTAACTTCTGTGTTTGCAATTTTACTAAAATAATAAGATGTGACTTTAGTTACACTGCTCCTGTTACCACCATGCAATTGATCTTGGATAAATATATATCATGAAGTGCCTAAACTACAAAGAGGCATGGACATTAATATCCTTCAGAAAATACTCCATCATCCTGATGTTGAACAAATTATGGAAAAGGTAAAGGCTACTTCACATCGCATGCTGTGGCAAGTAAAAAACGACACCGTGGAGATTAAAAACATCAGTGACAAAGACTGGAGAACATCATTGGTGGAACACATTTCTGGGAACAACCAATATACAATCACCCACTGCAGTCCAGTTGTTTAACTTCCTGGTTCACACGGTCTTGGTTTTGATACTGGCAGTTTTCCTCCTTACAGTCATCAATCTATGGATGTGGTGGAGAATTAAGACTATAGTGCAAAAAGTACATGTGCTCTGGACTGTACAAAGAGTGATGCAAAAGAATTTGCATTAGTTAAAAGAAAAGGGGGGAATTGAAATAAAGACAAGACAAACTAAAATAAAAATTTATCTATGTTAGTGTGACTTCGCAAAATTGTATCTGCTTGAAAGAAGGTTGCTGCCCAAATTGCGGGCAGATGAGATAAAGTTAGCTTACGTAAGCAAAAGGGACTGTCAGGGAAAGGGGAAAAGACTTTTTAGCACATAACATTGCAAGGGAGACAGAAGAGGCATGGGGGGAACCTAAGCTGTTTGAAATGATAAAACTTTATGTAACCACTCTATAATAATAAGAATAGGAGTTAGACAACCAAATGTCTATTTAGATAAGGTAGACTTTGTAAAGAGTGTATATGATAGATAATTTTTGAAATTCACTCCTTCCAAATGTATAAAAAACTGTTGTGTTTCTTTTCTCGGCGGAATACATGGGGGGTGCAAAACCCCTCTGCATCTCCCCAGTCGTAATAAAAGTGTGCTTTACATACTGTTTAAGGATTTCCTTGAATCAATCTGTCTGTTTTCTGGCCCTGGTTTGTCTGCACCCTATTCTGCCCCCAACCTGGACCTGCTTGGACTTCATTGGAGAGGTTTGACCTATCTGCAGAGGAACTTTTTGGGGAGGAGGTCGCCCTTTTCCCTCCTCTGTTCCCATGTTTGGCAGTGGTTTGTGCTCAACAATGAAGGGGGGGGGGAAATCCCGGTCACAGCCAGTCGCAGACAGAGTGACTTTCATGGGAAGAACCTGCCTTCTTTCCCCTTTTCCCCTTCCCCTTCTTGGTGGGGGGAGGAAGGCCTCCATTTTCGACTTCTCCCATGAACCGGGGCCTCACTCAGCAACTGGCAGAGCCCAACAGAACCCCCTGCTGTCCACCACCAAGCAACTGCAGGTTCTGCTCCTCCAGTGATTCAACAGCGCCCCCTGCTGACCATGGTTAGAATTGCATCAAAAAAACAAAACGTACTGAACTTTTTCCCTTTTTGAGGGGGATTTTTTGGGTACAGGATTATTGTTTTGGTTGTTTTTGTGTTCTTCTGTTGTTCTGTCAATACACATATATCCTTTAATAAAGGGTTGCTATTTTCTCCTTTTTCCATACTTCCTCAATTGAAGTCTCTTAATTTCGGATTTACAAATGCTTAGACGGAGGAGTTTGGTCTTCCTCATAACTCATCCTCCTTAGCAAAACACTTCAGTCTGAGGAGACTGGAATGTTTGCTAAAGAGGATGAGTTATAAGATAGACCGAACTCCTCTCTCTCAGCAATTGTAAATTCAAAATTAAGGGGGCTTTAATCGAGGAAGTGTGCAAAAAACCAGAAGAAATAACAACCCTTTATTAAAAGATATATGTATGTTGGCAAAAACAGTAACAGAACACGAAAAAACTAGACAGTAATCCTAGGGAAAAAAAAAGGGTCTGAAAGAATACTTCTCTGTCCTTTAGCACAGTCCTAATCATGGGCTGCAGGGGGTACTGTTGGATCACTAGAGGTGCAGGGTCTGCAGTTCTTTGTGTTGGCCTGCAGGGGGCGCTGTTGGATAGCTGAAAATGCAGGGCCTGCAGTACCCTGTCGTGATTGACAGGGGGCACTATTGGGCTCTGACGGTCACCAAGTGGGGAGAGGGGTCTGGGGGGTTGGTCTCAGGTCGCGGGAGGAGCCGAAAAGAAGATGGGGGACCCTTCCCTCAATGGAAGGAAGGGGTAAGGAGAAGCAGTTCACCCTCCCACAGGGCTCACTGTTCCCAGATGACGGTGTTCCAAGGCTCTTCCCTCTTCTCCCAGTAAGCACAGACCTCTCCAATGAAAAGAAGAAAAACAACCAGTAGGTCCCGGCGGAAGTCAGGAGGCAGTGGCGGCGCAGGGTCGGTGGTCAGACCTCACCAGGATGAAAGAACCAGGAAAAAAACTGGCTCCCAGGCTTCTCCTCCAGAAATGCCTGGATGCAGTCCCTGTCTCCGTCCCAGCGAGAGAACTCCCGTGGTCTGACCTGTCCTCTGTCTGGGCAGCCAGCTTCCCCCAGCCTCTCTGATGTCCCATTAACCAGGAATTTGGATAGATCTTTTGTAAAGCTAATTACCTCCCTTCCCCCTTTTCCACTCAAACTCCGTCTTTCCTACAGTGGGGGGCAGGGGAAAGAAAAAAATCTCCTGAATTTCTAACCTATAACAAGTGTCATTAAACTGAGACATCAGTGAAAAAGGAGGGGGAGAGGTGCTCCGGGCACCAGAGCAGAGATTCCCCTGCAGCTCATAGAGAAGACCATAGTAAGACAGGTTGTCTTAATGGTGGAACAGATATCCACTTGCAGCCTGTGGAGAACACTATGCCAAAGCAAGTGGATGCCCAAAGGAGGTTGTGACCCTGTGGGAAGCCCATGCTGAAGCAGGTTTTCTGGCAGGATCTGTGACCCTATGGACAGAGGAGTGCGGTCTGGAGTTGGAAGTACTTGTGATCCCATGGGGGACCCATTCTGGAGTAGGCTGTTCCTGAAGGACTGCACCCCATGGAAAGGACCCACGTTGAAGCAGTTTGTAAAGAACTGTGATTCAAAGAAACCTTTGAACAATCTGAAAAGCACTTTTATTACGGTCGGGGAATGCAAAGGGGCAGGTGTTTTCCCCAGTGCACTCCACTGAGCAAAGGAATACCATAGCTTTTTATACAGTTTGGAAGTAGCAAGTTTAAAATTATCTATACACACACTCTTTTTGCAGTCTGCCTTATCTAAATAGACACTTAGTTTTACCTCCTATTCTTACCATTATAGAGTAGTTACATAAAGTTTTATCATTTCAAACAGTTTCAGGTTCCCCACCCCTCTCTACGTGCTAAAAAGTCGTCCCTATTATCTAAGCTATTTTATCTTAATTGCCCACAGTTTGGGCAGAAACTTTTAAGCAGTTTTACATTTTGCAAAGTCACGCTTACATAGCTAAATAGCTAAATTTTATTTCATTTTCTATTTCAATTCCCCCCCTTTTCTTTTAACTAATGTAAATTCTTTTGCATCACTTTTTGTACAGTCCAGAGCACATGTACTTGTTGTGCTATAGTCTTTATTTTCCACCACATCCATAGTTTGACGATTGTAAGGAGGAGAGTTGCCAGCATCAAAACCAAGATCGGGTGAATCAGGAAGTTAAATAACTGAACTGCCGTGGGTGAATGTCTATTGGTTAATCCCAAAAATATGCTCCACCAATGATGTTCTCCAGTCTTTGTCACTTCGATAATGATGTTTTTTATCTCTGTTGTGTCATGTTTCACTTGCCACAGCATGCGACGTGAAGTAGTATTTTCTGGAGGATATTAATGTCCATGCCTCTTTGTAGTTTAGGCACTTCATGATATAACATATTTATCCACGATCAATTGCTTGGTGGTCACAGGAGCAGTGTATCTAAAGTCACATCCTATTATTTTAGTAAAATTGCAAACACAGAAGTTAGTACCATTAGTTAACTCTTTACAATTATCAGTTGTTATACTTGTGCAAGGTGTCCTAATGCAGGCACATCCCTTACCCACATAATGCACTTGGGACTGTGCCTGTGTATTTGGGAACATTTCTAATGTACACACACTGTCTTCTGTATCTAAACATAAATCCTCCTTTTCTATTACAGCATTTTCACACACATATCCTAGTTGTTCTCTAGGTATACAGGCCTTCGTGTTGGCAGTTTGCCACCTCCCCATGTCCTTGTCATAGTTTGCCCAGACATTATGCCCTATAGGTCTAACTACAATGTCCTGGTGTATTGTTCCTAATGCTAAGACAGGAAATAAGGTCTGTTCTTTTGCATCACGGATGGTAAGAACATATGCCTCTATCTGCTCCTGCTCTGTGTTATATGTGAAGTTCACTAACTGCCACCATGCCTGATGTTCTTTTTCAAATTTGCTTGTGTTGTCTTGTCTGGATATAATCTCTCTTATCTCTTGAGGTAAAATTCCTGAGGTTCCTTCTCTTATAATTCCTGTCGATACAGATTGTATCCATTGTTGAGTTTGGATACACTGTATTGCTACTGAAACATTTTTTTGTAATTTTCCAAAGACATTAGTCACAACCTGAAAATCTTTAGATGTGTGTTTAGTTAACAAGATCATCAAGTCTGTAGTAAGAGACTGTGTTTCAGCTATAGTCATTAATGATGATCTGAGTGGTACCTCCAGCTTTCCCAAATCAGAGGTTACAGTGCTGAGCTTGTTAATTAACATTTCCTGATCTATTGAATTTAATACTCCTAGCCCTGATCCAAACCATCCCATTAGATCTCTCTGGGTTCTTTCATGATGAGATCTAGATTTTACCCAAACACTCCATCCTTTAAGACTTTGGAGAATGAAGGGTTGGCAATCGTCTTTTATAGAGGATATATTTGTTTGTATTTTTACTTGGATCTTTTTCAGAGAATATGTAGGGTCCAAGAGTAACTTCTGCTCATTAGATTGTCTAATTACATAAGGTCCTACAAGGGAAAGATTATGATTTCTTTTTGCACATTCTGGGTGCCTATGTGATGAAGGAGCAGGAGTCTGTGATGTTGTTGTTGTTGTGGTGTCTATTATAAATTTCTTTGATAGTGCTTTGTCTCCTTTCAGAGTAGCCCAAAGACATATTACCGAAACTGGTGTATCTATGGTAAAGTTGTGCCAGCATTGATCGGACATACAGACGGACTTACCAATCAGGTTTCCTTTTATAGATTCTCTTACAGTGATTTGTGTTTGGGATATTTGTTTCTCATTGTCAGATATATTATTTCCTCTACATCCTATCTGTGTTTTCCCACTTATTCCAGTTAAGGTACTAAGTCCATTTCTTTTTTCCCAATCAAAACATGGTCTATTTTCGTGCATGACCACAGTGGTCAGGTTTAAATTGGAAATGTTTCTTCCAGACATACCAGAATATCCAGTATAAGCCCTAGACCATGGCCAGTCTAAGGTAATGGCTTGAGCCAGAGTTACTATACTTATCAAAGTTCCAGTGGTTAGTGTCGAGTAAACTTGAGGGTGGTTGGTCCTACAGGTTCTGATGTCCATGTTTCTTGAGGTGCGTTCTTCACTTGTGAATAATGAATCCAGGTGGGCTGTTCTTTAATTTTGATTGCTGTGTAGGTTGTCAGAAGCACCTGGTATGGTCCTTTCCACTTCTCTTCTAATGGTTGACCTGAAAAAGTTTTAACATACACCCATTCCCCAGGGGAAATGTTATGTAAGGGCTGGTCTATTCCTCTTGAGCTAGTATTCATTACTTGTTTATTTTTGACAATTGTTTACTTAATGAGATCAGATATTCCTGTACATGTCCTTCTCCAACTTGTATGAGATCTTCTCCTTGATAATAATTCCCATAGGGTCTTCCATATAACATTTCAAAAGGGCTCAACCCTTCTTTAGTCTTAGGTTTGACCCTTATTCGCAATAAGACCAGAGGTAAAGTTTGGTACCAATGTAGGTTTACTTCTTGACAGATTTTTGCCAATTGCTGTTTTATCAAATTATTCATTTTCTCCACCTGACCACTTGCCTGTGGTCGATATGGAGTGTGTAATTGCCAATTGATTTGCAGAATGCTGTTAATTCTTTGTATTATGTTAGCTACAAAATGTGGTCCTCTGTCCGAGGAGATGATGTCAGGTACTCCAAACCTGGGGATAATGTCATTAAGTAGTACCTTGACAACTTCTCGAGTCTTATTGTTTCAGGTTGGGAAAGCCTCTGGCCAATTTGAGAAAGTATCTGTCAAAACCAACAGGTATCTGTAACCTCCTTTCCTAGACAACTCAGAGAAATCTATCTGCCAATGTTGCCCTGGGAGATTACCTTTGCCAATTGTCCCTATCTCGATTTTATTGGTTGTGTGAGGATTATTTTGAAGGCAAGTCTTGCACTGTTTAGTAACCTGGATTATTGTAGTGTATAAATTTCGTCCTATAATTTGTTTCCTTAGGTATTTGTGTAGTGCATCTGCCCCCCAATGAGTTTTGTTATGTTCTGCCTGTACAACTTTCCATAGTACCCTTTCAGGTACCATTATTTGTCCTGTTTCTAAGTAGTACGTTACCTTTGCGTTGAGTTTGCTGATCTTTTAAGTCCTCCTTTGAATATGATACATTAGGGTTTACCTCTATGATTTTGTCATCAGGAATTAGGGAGGCAAGTTCTACCTGGCCGTTTTCTGCTGCCTTTTTCGTCTCTCGATCTGCGAATCGATTGCCTTTTTCTTGGTCTGTATTCCCTTTTTGATGTCCTCTACAATGCATAATAGCAAGCTTTTTTGGTAACTGGACAGTTTCAAGTAATTTTAAGATTTCTTCTGCGTGCTTTATCTATTTTCCTTGTGATGTGAGTAACCCTCTTTCTTTCCACACTGCTCCATGAGCATGAACTACCCCAAAGGCATACTTTGAGTCCATCCAAATATCAATGTCTTTTCCTTCTCCTAGTTGCAATGCTCTGGTAAGGGCTATTATTTCTGCTTTTTCTGCAGAGGTGCCAGCAGGGAGTGCTTGTGCTTCAATGACGTGATCTGTGGTTGTTATCGCATAACCAGTTTTGCAGATTCCATCTTTCATATAGCTGCTTCCGTCAGTGAACCACATTTCTGCCTCAGGTAGTGGTGTATCTTTCAAGTCCGGTCGGCTGGAATATGTTGCTTCAATTGTTTCAATGCAATCATGATACACCGGTTCCCCTGTGGTTGTTGAACTTGATAAGAATGTTGCTGGATTTACGATGTTAGTGGTGATAATTTCAACATCATCTTGTTCTACTAGAGTGGTTTGGTATTTGAGAAACCTGGAGGGCGAGAGTCAGTGACTGCCTTTCTGTTCGAGCACTGCTGAAACCACGTGTGACACTAGAACAGTCATTTTCTGTCCCATTGTGAATTTTCAGGCTTCTTGTATGTTCAGTACTACTGCAACTATGGTCCTCAGACATCCTGACCATCCTTTGTTCACTTCATCTAACTGTTTAGAGAAGTATGCCACTGCTCGGCGATATTGTCCGACCTGCTGGGCTAGGACCCCTAGTGCAATTCCCTGTCTTTCATGCTAAAAGAGCAAAAAAGGTTTAGTTGCATCTGGGAGGCCCAGTGCAGGTGCCTGCATCAGTTCCTTCTTAAGCCGATGGAAGGCTTGCCTAGCTTCTCCAGTCCATGCTAATTGTTGATCCCCATCTTGTAGAATCTGGTATAGAGGTTTGACTATTAGTCCATATTTGTAGATCCAAAACCTACATTCCCAAAAATGTGCGGAGTTCTTTCGGAGTCTGGGGTAAAAGTATTTTACAGATAGCTTCTTTTCTTTCTGGCCCAAGTCGACGTTGTCCTCCTGAGATTTCATATCCTAGATAAATAACTTCTTTCTTGACAATCTGGGCTTTATTTTTAGATACTTTATATCCTTTCAGACCCAGAAAGTTTAATAAGCTCACAGTCCAGCTTTCACATTCCTCCTGTGTCTTGGTTGCAATTAATAAATCGTCTACATACTGCAAGAGGACTCCGCTGTCTGAAGGTGCAGTCCATTCTTCAAGATCTTTGGTAAGCTGGTCCCCAAAAATTGTTGGACTATTTTTATATCCTTATGGAAGAACAGTCCATGTGAGTTGTGATTGTCTTCCTGTATCCGGGTTTTCCCATTCAAAGGCAAAAAATTTTTGACTTTTAGGGTCCAAAGGCAAGCAGAAAAAGGCATCTTTTAGATTTAAAACAGAAAACCAGACATATTCATTTTTTAGTTTAGTTAGAAGTGTATATGGGTTAGCTACCACTGAGCGGAGCTCTTCAACAATTTTATTAATAGCCTTCAGGTCCTGAACTAACCGATAGCTCTTGCCATCTGGTTTACGGACTGGCAAAATAGGTGTGTTAAATTCTGATTTACATTCAATTAGTAAACCAAATTTGATAAAATTGTCAATTATTTCTTTAATCCCTTTTCTATCTTCTAGTTTGAGAGAATATTGTTTAATTCTTACTGACCGTGTCCCAGGTTTTAGACTTACTGTTACAGGTTGAGCGTGTCTGGTTCTTCCTGGGGTCCTGTCAACCCAAACCCCAGGGTAGATTTGGTCATAGATTGCTGGTGGTACTTCTCCCGATATCTGTGGCTGGATTAGAGCAAGACTTAAAATTTCAATTAATTCATTTTCTTTTACTTTAATTTGTATATCTCTATTGTTGAACCTAATTTCTGCATTCAATTTTTCTAATAGATCCTTTCCCAAAAGTGATTTAGGTGCATGAGGCATATAAGGGAATTTATGCATACCTAAAGTCTTACCTAATTTAAAACTTAGTGGTTTCATAAAAGATACTTTTGCAACTTGACCAGTGGTTCCTATCACATTCAAAGATACATCATCTATAATGCTTAATTCCTGATTTAACACAGAGAATGTTGCTCCAGTATCTACTAAAAATTCTATTTCATGTTTATTTTTCCCCAGTTCCATTATAACCAAGGGTCCAATTCTGCCATTAAAATAGGTTTTTGCTTCCTTTGAGGGCATTCTCTTTTCCAATGCCCATTTTGTTTACAAATTGCACATTGGTTTGATCTCAACTTCTGATGGTCACTATTTCCAGGGTGACGTCCAGGTCTCCCGGAGCAATGGTCTCTTTTATCCAGGGTGGTGATGGTTGCCTTTGTGATAGTTTTACCTAATTTCTGTCTTTCTACCCCTTCCCTGTTCCTGTATACCCGCCACGCTTCTTCAATTAATTTTTCTATATTTCTCTGATCTTCAGCTTTTAATTTTTGTAATTTGCGCCTAATGTCATCTGAAGATTGACCCAAAAACAGTGAAATTAGCTGCTGTTGGCCCTGGTCCCCTGACGGGTCTAAGGTGGTGTAAGTTCGCATTGCTTCCTTTAATCGATCTATAAATTCAGTAGGGGTTTCTACAATGTTTTGTTTTACTGCATAAAGAGAACCTCAGTTTACAGCTTTGGGAACTGCATTTTCTATTCCGTGAGCCACCCAACCCCAGTATCTCTGGAGAATTTGATAATGCTCAGGGTCGTTATAGTCCCAACATGGTTTATCTTGTGGGAAATAAAAATTCAAATCATCTCCAGCTGCTAACTTAGTTTGTGCATATGTCCTTGCTGCTTTTAAAATTAACTCTTTTTCAGCTTCTGTCAAAGCATCCAACATCAAGTCCACACTTCCCAATCTGGGTCCAAAGCCTTAACATATGCTTTAAATTTCTTTACTACCCCAACTGGGTCATCTCTATATTTACAAGCAATATTCTTCCAATTTTCTAAATCTCCTATAGAGAAATTAAGTTTTATAGGCCCCTGCGGTACTGCAGTCTCTCTTAAAGGGTCTTGTATAGTCCGCCTGGTCTCTGTGTGTGGGGAGACAGATTTTGCTCTCGTTTTACTGCGTGTCCGCCTGCTCAGGGGAGATAAGGATGGGGAGTAGGAAATTTCCCTTCTCCCCCTCTCTCCGTCCCTGTCCCTCCCTTGTTGTCTTGAAGATGCGGACAATTTACTGTTTGGTCCTGAGGGGGGAGCAAAGCCCCTCCTTCGTCTATTTCATTTGCCCTTTCTCTGAAGGGACTTACATAATCATCAATTCCACTTTCTAATTCCCTGTTGGTATATTTCAAACACCTCTGTCCTATTGAACAGGTCGAACAACACCTTTTGAGTTCTCCTATACCTTGTTTTAAATTCTCTCTCTCTAATGTTAGAACAAATGGGTCTCATGGGGCTAAATTGATGCCACACTCCTTCTGCCATTCTGGGTGTTCCCTCAAGGAAAAGAACATATCAGCATAAACTACTTCATTCCATCTTCCATGCCTTCGCAAAAACAACATTAACTGTAGTAAAATATTATAGTCTAATGATTCGTGCTTTGGCCACTTTGCTCCTTCCTCTAGTTTATAGAGGAGTCACCATTCTGAACAATATTTGATTAGAGTTTTCTTGTTAGTAATCCCACCCTGGGATTCCCCAATTTCTTTCCAGTGTGTTAAAACACATCCTAATGGGCTTTTATCAACCTCTTGTTTTCCCTGTTGGTTTCCCATTTCTAGTTTTTTCTTTGGTCTGCTTCTAGTCGTGCCCTTTGCACGATAACAAAGACGCAAACTCGTAGTTATCTGCAAAAAACACACCATACACACACAGCACCATACACACACAGCACCAGTTTCGAAGCAGGAAAGTTCTGGGTCAGCCCTGTTAGCTTGTTCAAGTATCTCCTGTCTGGTAGCAATCCTCAGTCTGGCAATAAGAAACTCCTTTCTCAGGTGTTCACAAAATAGCCATGCTCCACACTTATTGATACAAGGTAGCAATCTCACAATCTAGATATTAATGAAAAGAGAACCACCTTTTATTCCTTTTTGCCTTATTTTACCTGCAGATTTTGTTACTCTCTCTTAGATACTGTATAAAAAAAACGTATCTAAACTTAACCACTCCAATGCTAAGATCTCCTAATGCCAATCTTGCCCCTAACATGCCAAAATTGCCAACATTTTAACACAGATTACAAGTATGAGGTGAACAATTTTTACAAATTGAGCAAAGATATGGGTTTGCACTTTCAGAGGTTGTCAACTCTGGAGTTAGTGGCATCTGCAAGCGGTCAGCAAACTTCTTGGTTTAATTCCTGCAAACAATGAGTGTTAAGGTTCTGCCTAAAACCACAAAACCACAAAACCACTATCTCCCATAAACACATGAAAGTAGTCCTTTTGCCATGGTTAGGAGAAAACCAGTAACAAATATGAAAACAAATATAATTTCCCAATATTTGCTTACTTAACACACAACAGTAATTTTATGACATAAGAGACAATATTCACAGACAAAAGTAAACAATACAATTCAGCAAACACATGGAATACAGACAGATGGTTTAAAACAAACCCAGATATATTACCAAACTTATAATAATCGCAATTCCAAAACAAAGTCCCAAATCTAGCCACAATGGTAAACCCAAAAACATCTGTACCTTTTTCCAAATCCTCTTAGACTGAGGAATTCTGTATAGCTTCGGTGAGATTTTAACTCACAATCAAAAACCTATGCCACCCTCTAATGGGACTGTTAATCCATAGTCAGAAGGATGCAACCCTTTGCCCAAAATTCCTCTTAGCCCGAGGAATTTGGTATAGCTTTGGTGAGACTTTAACTCACAATCAAAACCTTATGCATCCTCCCGGTAGGACTCGAACCTACTATTAAAAGGGTGTTGCTCTTGTTAACTGCTAGTAAGCTTAGAGCCCTAAAAACCAGCGTACGACTTACGGTTTCCTTCCCAAAACCCTAGGGAAAAATAAAAGAGTGTTTTAGAATTTGTATATCTGTGCACAGGGTCTTTATCTACTCCCGTGATGATCCAGCAGAGTCCGGGGAGCCTCACCGGAGTAACGTCCCAGGGCACGCAGAGGGTCCCTGGTTCCGGAGGGTCCTCACCGGCAAGCAGAGATCTGGTCCTGCCTGGAGTACCAAATTGATTCAAAGAAACCTTTGAACAATCTGAAAAGCACTTTTATTACGGTCGGGGAATGCAAAGGGGCAGGTGTTTTCCCCAGTGCACTCCACTGAGCAAAGGAATACCATAGCTTTTTATACAGTTTGAAAGTAGTAAGTTTAAAATTATCTATACACACACTCTTTTTGCAGTCTGCCTTATCTAAATAGACACTTAGTTTTACCTCCTATTCTTACCATTATAGAGTAGTTACATAAAGTTTTATCATTTCAAACAGTTTCAGGTTCCCCACCCCTCTCTACGTGCTAAAAAGCCTTCCTATTATCTAAGTTATTTTATCTTAATTGCCCACAGTTTGGGCAGAAACTTTTAAGCAGTTTTACATTTTGCAAAGTCACACTTACATAGCTAAATAGCTAAATTTTATTTCATTTTCTATTTCAACTGTAGCCTGTTGAAAGGACTCAAATTGGAGAAGTTCATGAAGGATTGTGGGAGGGATCCCACTCTGGAGCAGGAGAAGAGTGTGAGGAGGAATGAGAGGCAGAGACAGTGTGTGATGAAATGACTGCAACCCTCATTCCCGTTCCCCTGTGCCACTGAGACCCACTCCTGAAGATGGGGTAACTGAGGTTCTTGTTAGTAGAACTCTTGGGGCAGATTAGAATGAAACAGCACTGCGTGACCAGTGTTTATAAATATATATGGCAGGTTTATTTTAGAACAATTTGGTTGCAATGGAAAGGAGGTGTGTAGTTGTTTTGGTTATTATCTATTATAAGTTAAAAAGTACCTCCTGAGATTATCTAGTCCAACTCCTCTGCTCAAGCACAGTCACCTAGGTCCAGTTTCCCAGGACCATTTCCAGACAGCTTTTGAATATTTCTAAGGGTGAAGATTCCATAACCTCTCTCAGCAACTGTGAGTGACCAGAAAGGTGACCTGGTTAGAAGGGGAAAATTACTGAAGAGATTAAAATGTCTGCTGAAAAATTACTGCCAGCCAAGGAACTGCTAGCCTGGGAACCAGAAACATCCTTGAAAAGTGTAGCTACCTTTGAAGTACAACTGGGTACATAGAAACTGGAGACATTCTGAGGTACTGTTGAAAAGTGCAAAACCAAGGAACTATAATGGCAACTTAACATGTGAAAAGGTGAAAAATATTGTGGTGGGTGGACCTTGGCTGAACACCAGGTGCCCACCAAGCTGCTCTGTCACTTCCTCTCCTCAGATGAACAGGAGGAGAAAATAACATTAAAAACTCATGGGTCTGTGTTGTTGTGGCAGTCAAGAAAAACACAGAAACAGTCTTCTTCCAAGAAATAGGACAGGAGAGGGATCTTTATTGTAACAGATCACCGACATTTATAGTCCTTGGCATAACATACATGCCACATTACAACTGGTGCTTCTACATAAACATACATCGGCATCTGCAGACTCATAGTGACTTAGCTCTAGCAAGCTCATGGTGACTTTTCAGAAAGTTCAGGATATCTGCTTTTACAGTCCTGTCTTCCTTCCGACAGACCTGCTGTCAACCACGACAATTCCCCCTTTTTGTATTTATGCTACAAAGATGGCCTTGATAGTCTGCTGCAGGGCCCTTTGCAACAGGTTGATCAAGCAAGGCATCAATATCGACAACCCCTGATCCAAATCTAAGAAGAAATGCAGCATCTCACCAGAATAAGGACTCACTATGGTCCAACAGATTCATGCAACACATTCGCTTAAAATCTTGACACCCATGTAAAGTATTTTTAAGTCCACACACATATATATTTACACTGTTTCTCTCTCTCATACAGGTTTTTTCCAGTCATTCAATAGGTGGTCACCTCAGTCATCCTTCACTCATGCATAGTTGGAATTTCTATTATACTTTTACATTTTAATTACACATTTTACATTTTAAGTAGTTATTGGTTGTGTACTTCTCAGTTTGTCATTTTTGGTAGTCATGTTCAACAACTGTACCTGGTTTGAAAAGGAATTAATATAAGGAATATAAAGCCTAACAAAATTAAATGAGATCTATTCTGATTTAGCATCTGTTTATGTGCCTGCATAGTCCCTAGTCCCTTTTTGTATTTTAAAATATTCATTTGACGTGTGATTCCATATTTTTGTTCATCTTTTAGCAACATGCTGTAAGAGTTGTAAATTAATACAAATGGTATTTCATGTCATAATTCACATCTTGATAGAACTGAAGGGACATTGTATCACATATGGATTAAATTAGCCTGTACAATATGTTATCATGGGATTATCTACTTAGCAGTGTTAATACTGAATAAGAATCTGTGAACATTTACATTAGGCATATCAAGAGAAGTTTCACAGCAGTAGTCACTAAAGGAAAACAAAACAGTTATTAGAATTCACACAGTACATTGCAAATAATGCTGTTGAAGAGATTCATACTCCCTCTGACTGAGTATAATGTTTTAACTTCTGCAGTGTGACATGCACTCCAACCTGCGAGAATTGTTTTAGCTTTTGAAAAACAGCAAATTACAACATTATTTGTCTTTACAGTTTTTAAGACTTCCTAAATTGTGGAGAAGTTAAATCAATGTTTGAGTTATGTGAGTAATGTGTGATTGGCAGAAACGCATGATTTCTGTTTATAGTCTGCACCTAGAAAAATTAATAGATAAGTCAGTATTACAGTCTGCTAATACAGTTTGAAATTCAGTGTCCTCTGTGAGAAGTCAGTCTAAGTTGTTTCTGATGTCTGGGATGTAGTTAATTCTCAACCCTTGTTCATCTGCCTCTTCTAGTTGTTCTTCACCTTTAATAAAAAACTTGCAAATTTGTTATTAATAGTTCCGTCAGTTTTAAGTGGTTATCGTGGGTAATTTTGCAGTTTTTCTTTGAAGTTGAAGGCTTAGTGACAAGTCTTTGCAGTATAATTCTCTCCGTAGGAGATAGGTTCCACGGCTTGGTTTTTTGAATTTTTTCTGGAGCATTCTTCAATCTTGCTTCTCAAATAACATTGGTTAGAACAATCACATTTAGTTTTAACTCAACTTCTTAGGTCTCTAACTTCTGTATTTTCTTTTACTCTGTTTTTATCATTTTGAGTAGCATTTTATCAGGTTGTACTGCAGAACAATTCTCTCCTATTGTAAAGCAAAGCACACTGAAATTCAGTAAGGTCATTGTAACTGTGATAAAGGCAGGTAGCAAGGCATTAATTGAGAGCAGATTGATAAGTGTCAGTTTTCACTATGAAGAAACAACTGGCTGTTCAAAATCCCAGTATATGGAAATCCTTCAGAGGATGGGATTACTGATTTTGATAAGGGTTTTATTTGCATGATTGGATTAAATATAGTTTTATCTCCTTTACCTTTCTGTTATCAAGCCACACACAGCTTGGGATTTGAACAGCATTTCTGAAATTGAAACTTCCACCTTTCTAATGTAAGGATTCACAGTAATTCATAGGGCAGATTTCTGCCTCTCTGGATGCAAAAAAAATGAAACTGGAGAACAGTCACGTCCTTTCAGACTCAAGCAGTCTCACCCAACCTTTGAAAAGACATGATCAGCCAGGATTTATAAGCAACTAATTCTGAATATTTGCTGATATTATATACTTTTCTGGGATAACATAATATTTTGTGAATATTTGTATGTATTAAGTAATGAAGAATAGGAATACTTGAAAACTCTAAACACATTACTTGAACAAAATAATTATAACAGTTTAACTTACGCAGATGCATTTAAGAATTTAACAACTGTAAACATTTAGCAACTTCCAACTTTAGCAATCTAAATAAAGCCACAGCAAAACTCACTCAGGTTGCCCCAAATCAGGGTCTTGCTTTTAGGAGCATACTAGGGGATCAGGAATGCTTACTGGCAAAGCAGCAACAGTTCTGGTCTAAGCTTGTTACTTGATAACAGGGACACACCTTTGCTGCTTAGCACAGAGACTAGAACAGATGCAGTTTAAAACAATTTAAATACTTTCAAAATTACGTATATTTGTATTTCACAGAATCTGAGTAAGGCAGAATTTGTCTTTTGAATTCCCAAATGTAATAAACCTAAACAAATCAATGCAAGGTTGTAACTAATAGTCAGTTGTGTTCTATTTTAGAGTTTGTTATTGGTGCTGTTATCTTTTCCAGCAAAATATCTTTGGGTGAAAGAGCATTTATACTCTTTTATTTCTCTTTCTTAGAAAACCTCACAGTTCTGAAAGCACTCGAGTTTTTCAGAATGTTTTCTGGTTTTCAGCAACAATTTGCATCAAAAAAAAATTGACTAAGAAACAATTTCCACCTCTCAGTCTTTCTGGCACATGCTCTACTGAGAAGAGAACAGAAAAATCAAGGTTATCAAAGAAGTTTACATGGATTGTTTCTTGCTTGTTGTTATAAAAGGTAGAAAGGTTTTGATTTCCTCTATTCACTTGCTAAGTAACAGTTTAAATTTGAAAGGTTGTCTGTTGTTAGGCAATTCCCTGTATTATCTCTTTAGATCTCATCTCTCACCCCACAAAGGTGGAATTCTCAGGCTAAAACGGCCCATTTTTTCTTTTTTTGTCTGGCAAAAACTGCCTTTGTCAAATAAGATATCTTGGAATCAGGCATTTTACTAAATTAGTCTACACAAAAACTTTTCTAGTAAGCTCTAAAGACTCGTCTGTAAAACACAGAACAACGAAAGGGTGTTGCACAGTTGTCGGGGGGGGGGGGGGAGGAGAGGGGAGGCAGCACAGCTGTGCCTGGCGTCACCTCCACTCTGCTCCGGTGGAAAGCCGCTCCTCGCCCCCCCCCCCCCCCCCCCCTCCCGCTTCGTAATTCTTTACCGCAGGCAGCGAGACCGCCCCCATAGGGATCCCCGCGTCGGCCCTGGTCGCTGTTGCGTGGCCCCGGATCTGGTTCCAGCTTGCCTTTGCATGGTGCCGCCCCGCACCACGCTGCACAACCCCCCCTCTCTCCCCCTGCCGCTCGCAAGTAATGGGAGTCGTCTCCGTCAGGGTCTCGGCACAACGTCAGTACTCTCTCTCTTTTGTTCAAGACACTTTCTTTGGGCTTTCACTACATTAATCTGCGAGAACTTTTTAAAACTGTTGCATATCTATGTGTTTCACCATACACACACTGTGAAACTGAAACAGTTAACTAGCCCATGAACAAAGAACTTGCAAAGGAACTAAAACTAATTTCGCTCAGGCTGCGAAAAAGAAAGAAAAGAAGGTGGGGGAGTGGTGCCGCTTTGCTCTGGCCGCTGCCGACTCTAAGTTTGGTGGTTCATACAAGGACGAGCTCTGCTCTGCTGTTCCCCACTCAGCCCCGACTGAGGGGCTGCGGCACTCGACTTGGTTTTGCTGGTCCTCTGTTGACTCTCGAGTTTGTTTCTGCCCTGTTCCTTTTGCCCACATGTCTCGATTTGAATTTCTCTCCTTATTTGTCTTCTCGACGGAGTCGTCCGGTGGAAAAACTGTTTTTTCTGCAGTGGTGGCACTGTGTGAGCCAGGATGGAAGGTCTCCCGATCAGAGGAGGAGTCTAGAGAATTGGGCAGTGAGTCACGGTTCGGTCCCGCACGGCTCGGTCAGGGCAGCGCGCGTCAGGTAGCAATATACTCTTCTCCTTTCAGCAGGGCGCCGACGCCATTCTGCGACTACGCAGCTGAAAATTTCCGCATCGGCGACAATGGAGGGGAGGGGCCCCTCTTTCTTTTCTGCCTCCGGGGGTGAATTGTTAGGTTTTTCTACATTTTCTGGCTTGGAGGGTAGTGACTTTTTAAAAGTGCAATCTTTTAAAGTTTCAAAGACAGTTCGCTACGGTTTCAGGACACTGGCAGCCTGCTTATCTTCCTAGGTAGCTGGGTCTCAGAGTTTGGTTCTTATGTGAATCATTGCATGGATTGCTGCCTCCCGCCTGCTTCCAAATCTTTCAAAGTCTAGCAGAGTAAGCGTCAGGCAGACACACTAAATGCAACTGATGCAGTAGCTTCAAAGCCTTGCTTTCGGCACCATAGTAACAAGCGCTGCAAAGCGTAATCGTCAACAGTTACACTTTTACTCTTTAAAAGATGCTTCTAGGAGGGTAGTAGAAATCTGATTCCCCATTATCAGTTTCCCGTTCTTGGTGGCTCACCTTTTACCAGGTTTCAATTACTCTTCGGGTCCGGACCAGGCAGCTCACCCGCTGCTCTCAGCTACACCAAGCTCTGCCATCACCCGTACCTCACCCCACGGGTCACACTCCCTCTCTCGGAGAGCACCTCGGAGGTCCCCAACAAACACTCTAGGAGATCACCTGCCAAGGTCATCAAACTTCTGAAGATCACTTTGATCATGTATCACGTCCAGGGGTCACCAAATGTTGTTGTGGCAGTCAAGAAAAACACAGAAACAGTCTTCTTCCAAGAAATAGAACAGGAGAGGGATCTTTATTGTAACAGATCACTGACATTTATAGCCCTTGGCATAACATACATGTCGCACTACAACTGGTGCTTCTACATAAACATATATCAGGATTGGTTGCCCCGCAGCAAACTCACAATGATTCAGCATCTGCAGACTCATAGTGACTTAGCTCTAGCAAGCTCATGGTGACTTTGCAGAAAGTTCAGGATATCGCTTTTGCAGTCCTGTCTTCCTTCCGACAGACTTGCTGTCAACCCCGGCAGGTCTAGATAAAGACAGATGAATAAAGAAAAGCAAAATCCATGCATAGAAACAAAGGAAAAAAATCTCCACTTCCCATCAGCAGACAATGTCCAACCACTGTCCAGGGGTACAATCTCTACCCCTTATTCCACAGCATTCATGCCATGCTTAGATCCCACATTTAAGAGATTTATATAAATTTTAACCATCCCATTGTATCTAATTCTCATTACTGAAATGCCTTTTTACCAACAGTTACAACTTATACTACATACTTAAAGCATCTATATATCCAACATACAGATTTATACATTGCCCTGTCCTATAACAGATAGATATTATTTTCCCATTCCATGGACTTCCTCCACTCCGTCAAATGTTCATTAGAAGAGTCTATGACTTGGGCCCCATCTCTCAAGATGAGTGCTCAGGACAGAAGAAGCAACATTTTTGATTATTGGGTGCCAACATCATCTTGATTTGGGTCATCATTGCACCCACCTAGTTCCTAGCAAAGCTCACCCGTCATTCAGGTAGTTCCTGCTGCATTACTTCCACCAACATATAACTTGCATCACAGATTATTTCCCCCCAAGGTTAAATCTCCTTGAGACACCCACCAGGTCTCCCCATCCTTCCACATTACCCACCAAGTGCATCCAGGTCCTCAAACAAAAACAACCTCATAAATGGGTTTGCCTTTTCCCATTGGAGGAGTAACTCACTCCGCCTTCCCCAGCCGCTTCCCTATGTGTACTATGGGGACCTTATCTCTTCACACAGTATGTAGAGGTTTTGTTTGTGCAGGACCAGGATGGTTAGCAGATACTCTGGCAATAACAATCCATGTGACTTCTGCTAAATTTATATCCCTGTGCTTCCATGTCCCATTGCCCACCACTCTCAACATAGTCTTTAACAGTCCATCATATCTCTCAATCTTTCCAGAGGCTTATGGGTGTTAGGGAATGTGATACACTGAGTCAATGCCATGTTTCTTGGCCCAGGAGTTTATGAGATTATTTCAAAAATGAATCCCATTGTCTGATTCAATTCTCTCTGGGGTACCCTGTTGCCATAAAATTTGCCTTTCAAGGCCCAAGATGGCGTTTTGAGCAGTGACCTGGTTTACAGGATATGTTTCTAGTCAACCAGTAGTTGCTTCCACCATGATGAGTATGTAGCGCTTGCCTTGGCGTGTTCGTGGCAGTGATCCAATATAGTCAATTTGTCAGTTCTTCCTATATTAAAAACCCAACCACAGCCCTCTATTCCAGGGAGATTTTACTTGTGTGGCCCTGCTTGATTGCAACATATGTTTCACATTCACGAGTGACCTGCGTAATGGCTTCCATGGTCAGGTTGATGAATAACAGGAGCAAAGTTCCAAATAACAAGAACAAAGTGGTTAAGCTGTGAAAACAATAAACATAGGAATGTAGAAAACAGGAAATTGATGGCCTATTCCTTGAAGGGGGGATGTATTGGGTAGGGTTGTTGCCGTGGGATTTAGGTGCTGAAAAAAATCTCCGGAGCAGTTAATTAGGGGTGAGATAAGAAAGGGTTTATTTGCCAAGGCTAAGATGTTACAAGACGCGCGCCCCTGTGCCCGAGAGGTTACATTTTATAACATCATCCATCCAATCCCAGATGTATCCACCCTGTGGCCTTTCCTCTGGACCGCCCCGGGGTCCACCCCCTGAAAATGGGTCTGGGGTGCATTTTGGGACCACCTACTTCATCATCTTCATCATCATCGGAGCACAAAGGGTACACAATTACGTAATTCTTGACGCATTCTGTGGTTTAGGCCCAGATATGCTGTTCTGTCAACTGTCTGGACTTTGCCTTGACAAAAGACTAAACATGTCTATTAGATTCAGGAGTAGGGTTGATATGGGGAGCATAGAATGGGGAAAGAGGGTTAAGGAATGTATAAACAAGGGTGCTGGAGGGAAAGGGAAAGGAACAAGGGACAAAGAAGGGAGGGTTTCTGCTTTTCAAACCTACTTATAAAACTTACAAGTCTTACAAATACTAAAAAATAAAAAACCATTAGGGGCTTAAGGCATCAGGGCTGAGCTGGAGTTCATTTCCCCATAGTAGTCCTCACAGTGCTGGGCTTTGCATTGGTAGCTAGAGGAGTGTTGATAATACACTCATGTTTTGGCTACTGCTGAGCACAGCATCAGTACTGTAACATTCCTTCCTCAACTGAGGGCAAGATCCTGGGAGGGGACAAAAGTAGGTCAGCTGACCCAAACTAATCAAAGGGATATTCCATACCATATGATGTCAACTCAGATATAAAAACTAAGGCATGGAGCAGGAAGGCAGGCATTCACTGTCTCCAACGGCTTCTGCGTTAATAAACTGCCTTATCCGTACCCACGAGTTGTTCTCCATCTTACTCTCAGCTGGGAAGGGGAGTGATAGGGTGGCTGGGTGAGCATCTGGCATCCAACCAAGGTCAACCCACCACAGGGGGAAAACAAAAAGATAATATCCTTCTTATCCAGGATGTCTTATGATGAGCCAACAAATCTCCAGTTTGACTGGTTCTGTGGTGACAACTTACTCTTTTCCTTCAGAGGTATTTGAGCAAGGGCAAAAGGGGGATGAATTACTGGACTGGTGAGTATCAAATTTCATTTTATTTGTAACGGATCAGTGGAATCAGAACTGGGAAATTTGCAAGCCCTCTGTAAATCAAATCAGGAGAATTTGTAGCAGTGGCATGTTTTTACACACAAAACTGCATGACTGGAGAGAGTGGTTCTCCTCTCTTTGCTAACAGCAGTTCGGAGCAGAGTGTAATAACTGATTTGTATTGCACGTCCGGACTAAAGGGTAAAAGAATTGGGTACTTGGGTGTGATGGGTTCACCTTGGCTGAATGCCAGGTGCCCACCGAGCCACTCTATCCCTCCCCTTCCCAGTCAGACAGGGGAGAGAGTAAGGTGGGAAAAGAAAACAACACAAATAGAAGGTTGTGATAAGGCATTTTATATTTATGCAAAAAAAGAAAGCAAAAACAGCGTGTGCACGCACAAAGCAGAAGCTAGCAGTTAATCTCTACTTCCCATAAGCAGCGATGGTCAGCCACTTCTCTGAGAAGCAGGACTCCAGCACGTGTAACAGTTGTCAGCAGACAGCCATCAGAGACAATGAGTGCCTCTGGTCCTGCTCCTTGCCTCAGCTTTTATATCTCGGTTGAGGTCATATGGTATGGAATATCCCCTTGGTCAGTGTGGATCAGCTGGCCTACTTGTGTCACCTCCCAGGATCTCGCCCTCGATTGAATGTTACAGTGCTGTGCTCAGCAGTAGTCAAAACATGGGTGTGTTATCAACACTCCTCTAGCTACCAATGCAGAGCTACTATGGGGAAATAAATTCTGGCTCAGCCAAACCCACCACATTGGGTACTGGCAAAACAGTCTGCAATTGCACCCTGTAGCCCTCTGGGTTGAATTTTGAAAAAACTGGAATAAGTTTGATGAAGATCCGATGACTAAAGATAAAATGAAGAGATATCATAATCGATGGTGGCCACCTTATAAATTGGAGCATGGGGAAAATGTGTTGTTGCAGTTTAATACTATCTTACAGTTGATGTTTTGTCACTGATTTGGTAACTGGGATGAGGTTTTTTATGTTGATGCTTTTATGACATTGTATAGAGATCCAGGTATTCAGGAAAAGGGTAAATTGGGGGGGAATATGCTGATGCCGTGTATTGAGAAGGAGGTAAAGCAAGGGATTGTATGTTGTGGAGGGCATAAGCCAGATGTGTGAATGTTGGTTCCCTCTTTTCCACCCCATATAACATCGGGGTGGGGATAGATAAAAAGGATACAGATTAAAAAAAAAAAAAGAATATGGGAATTGAGGATTTTAGTCATATTCTTGAATTGGAAATGATCTGTTGGTTCCTACCGAGAGAATCCTGAAGGAATGTATTGACTTTTGGAAATCATACTGACTTATAGCCCTAATTGAGGGCATATGCAGGCTATATTGAATATCTTCTTACTGTGGAAAAAGTGAGAATGGTATTAAAGAAGGTGAAAGTAAGATGAATAGGTAGGGGGGTTGGGGTCTTAAAGGTTCTGTGTCTGTGTCGTGTGACACAGTGAGAGGGAAAAAAGCCCCCACTCTGCTTTTTGCTACAAGCGTTTGGTCCAGTTATAAACTGTCCCAAGCTCTGCAGTCTGGTTGGAAGGGGAGGGGGGAAGAGGGTCTGGTGGCCTCCTCGTAAGGAGCTTGCCTCTCTCTCACGTTTACCTTCAGCTGCTGTGAGTCCCTTCCCTCACAACAGACACTCATTCTTACATCCTGCCTTCAGCCCTAGCTTGGCCAGAGCTGTGGGGGCATGGGGCCCCCTGAGTGGGGGGGGCGGTCTCCGTCCACCCCTCGGCTATTCTCTCTCACACACTCACTCAGACACAGCAGCAGACTGACTCTGCCAACTCACTTCCAGCGGTTGTGATATCAAATTCCACAGGAGCAAAAACGAACAGCTGCTATTGGTCCTCCTGGCCGGAATCTCAACTGGAATTAACCATTTCTAACTCAGGGTCCCCCAGAGGGGGGTTGCTCACCCCAGGACAGACCCTTGCCCTTAGCAATGCTGTTTCTATTAACTTACAACCAGAAAAATTCAGAACCACCTTCTCAGGCAATGCTCCCTGGAGCTGGGAGTTTCACACTGGATGATGTAATACTGGATCACAGGACATTTCATGAGTCTTTCACACCTTCTAAGACATTACAACTGCCTGTTATGTCAGTGCAGTTGAGTCCATTGTGGCCCATTGTTGCCTAAAGATTGGGATCACAAAAACTCCAGGCAAATTTAGTAGAGATAAGATATAGAACAGCTCTTTAATGAAGGCCTTCTGGTGCAAGGAGTACAAATGCACCTGTGTCCAGGGGTTCCACAATTTATGGTTCGATCCGAGAACTACCCAGAAATTGAGTCGGAGGTCTAAGACTCCTTTCTTCCTCATCTTCCTCTTCTTCACACCATGTACTGTCCTTGGAGCTTGAAGGTTGCTTTGACTATGATAGTATCTTGTTGTTCTGGCCTGGGGTGCATATGTTCTTAAACAGAATGTGTTAACTATAGTCTTGCCTTGAAAGGAACCTAAACAAGCTGTAAGGTGATAGATAAGGCCACACAAAAGAAGAAAAAGGCTCCTGATGGTTTGCTGAGAAAAACCCATTAACCTCGGGAGACATTCCCAGAAACTGATAAAAAGATTAAAACAAAGAAAGGAGTGATATGGAGATAACACGTCCTTTTTTAGAGAACATCCTGGCTGGAACATCCTGGCTTCCAGGAACTCCAGAAGTGGACCCTTAGGCCTATTTCATCTGTCTATTGTCAGCAGGTCTGTCAGAAGGAAGACAGAGCTGCAAGAGGGGATATCCTGAACTTTCTGCAGGGTCATCATGAGCCTGCAAGAACAAGTCACTGTGAGTCTACAAATGCTGAATCATCTTGAGTTTGCTACAGGGCAGCCAATCCTGATGCATGTTTATGTGAAGACACCAATTGTAGTGTAACATGTATGTTATGCCAAGGGTTATAAATGTCAGTGATCTGTTGCAATAAAGTTCTCTCTCTCCTGTCCTATTTCTTGGAAGAAGACTGTTTCTGTGTTTTTTCTTGACCGCCACAACAACAGTCTATGACCCCAAAAATCAGTTTATTGACTATAGACACTCAAACTGCCTAAAGAAAAAGGTATAAAAAGAGATTGGACATAAGCAAAAATCGGGGATAGAACTCATCAATGGGCTACCTTTTCTCCCTCCACCTTCTCGGGATGCCGTGGGGTGAGCGATTGCTTTATACATATACACTACTTTTACTTTTGCTCCATAGTACTTTAAAATTTTTACTTATTCTTTGTTAGTTCTTTTGCTTAAGGGCAGGTGCTTAAGTTTTTGCTTTACTTATTCTTTGTAAGTTGCCTTACTTCTTTGTAAGTTACTTTTGCTTTAGCACGTGTGCCTATGCTTTGTATTATTATTATTACTACATAGTTTAAGTGTGCTTTTTTTGCAGTTAGACCCTATTCCAGACAGTAAAAACCATAAATTGTCACGAATTTGTATTAATAAACGTGTTATTTCGTGAACTGTTAGAGTGAGTCTGTTTTTAGGTGCTGACAGTTTTGTCAATGGTGCAATAACTCATAGGAGAGGTTTTTCTACTGCTATTCAGTGCAGTCCTTATATAAAAAGGTATCAAATGTCCTGTCCGTCTCAGTGAATCTGTTAAGTGAAGGGTCTCATTAGTTGCGATGCTAACAGACTGTTTTGGACATTAAAAGGCTTTGATCTCCTAGGGGATGCTGATAACCAAAAAAATAAATTAATACAGGTTGCACAGAAAATCCTTCTTTTCTGCCCCTTTTCACGTGACACAAACCTAAAGAATTTAGAAAATTTGATATGAAATGGGGGAATAGGGTTTGGTAAGTATTAACCACTATTCTAAAGTGTGACAGACTGATGCCTTAAGCCCCTATTATAGTTTTTTATTTTTCTAATTTTTGTAGGCCTTATAAGTTTTATAAGTGGTAGAAGTAGATTCTGAAAGCAGCAACCCTCACTCCCTTGTCCCTCTACCCTGTAGCACCCTTAGTTTACACATTCCTTAACCCTCTTACCCCATTCCATGTACCCTATATCAAACCTACCCCTGAATTCAGTGGCAATGTTTAGTCTCTTGTCAAGGCAAGGTCTAGACTGTTTAGAGAACAGCATATCAGGGTCTGAATAAAAAAATGGAGTCAAGAATTAGGTGAATATGTACCCTCTGTGCCCCGAAGAAGAGGAAGATAGATGAAGAGGTGTTCCCAAAAAGCCCCCCGACTCAATTCTCAGGGGGTGGACCCGGGGTGGTCCAGAGTAAAGGTCACAGGGTGGACACATTTGGGATCTGATAGATGGTATTATAAAATGTAACATCTCAGGCACAGGGGCATGCGTGGTGTAACATCTATTCCCTTGGCACATTAAACCCTTTCCTTATCTCACCCCTAATTAACTCTTCTGGAGTATTTTTTTAGCACCAACATTCCATGGCATCAGACTATACAGCTACATTAAAATCTACAAAAACCTAAAACTACTAAAAATTCAAAGGCATCACCATTATGGCCCATTATGGCCCACCTCGCTGGATTTGCCTCTTTCCTTATCTTAACACCCAGTTTGTAGCCTGAGGTGTTGTGTATACATGCCCTCAGCACCTGGGCAGCTCCTCGGCACATTGTTAGCAAAGCACCCTGCTGGTTGCTTGATCCATTAGCATTAACAGTCCAGTCTCTCATGGGAGAGGAAAGTGTGCAAATGAGTCTGTGCGCTATGGCCTCCTCCCAGCCTTTTTTACTTCTTAAACCTCAGGTGATTAGACAATAGTACTACCTTTATCTTATCTCAAGTTCCCCTCAGGAGGCTTAACTCACAGTCCAATTCCCTGAAATCCAGGAGGCATATTTGGGCTGGGAGTGGGGTTCAGTTATCCTAACTGTTTAAGCCATTGTGGTGGGTTGACCTTGGCTGGATGTCAGGTGCCCACCCAGTCGCTCTATCACTCCCCTTCCCAGATGGACAGGGGAGAGAGTAAGGTGGAAAAAAAAACTCTTGGGTTGGGATAAGGCAGTTTATTTAAAGCAAAAAGTAATATGAAGCTTGCGTGCACAGAAGCGAAAGATAGCAGGGTTTATTCTCTACTTCCCATGAGTAGCAATGGTCAGCCACTCATGAGAAGCAGGGCTTCAGTACGCATGACGGTTTCTCAGCAGGCAGCCATTGGAGACAATGAATGCCTGCCTTCCTGCTCCTTGCCTCAGTTTTTTATATCTTAGCAGACATCATATGGTATGGACTATCCCTTTGGTCAGTTTGGGTCAACTGGCCTACTTGGGTCCCCTCCCAGGATCTTGCCCTCAACTAAGGAAGGAATGTTACAGTGTTGGTGCTGTGCTAAGCAGTAGCCAAAACACCAGTGTGTTATCAACACCCTTCTAGCTGCCAATGCAAAGCACAGCACTGTGAGGGCTACTGTGGGGAAATGAACTCCAGCTCAGCCAGACCCAATACAGCCATTAACCATTTTGGTCTCTCACACCAGAATCCAACAAGGCCTAGGAAAGTTTGTTTCTTTCTGATTTGCTGTTAGACATAGTTGCTATAGTTGCTATTGTGTTAATCACATCCATAGGCACATGACTGCATCCATCTTGCCATTTTATTCCCAAGAACTGAATCTCCTGTGTGGGTCCCTTGACTGCTTCTTTTTATGGCAAAATCAGCTTTCAAAAAAATCTGAATTACTCTTTTTCCCTTCTCAAACACTTCTTCTGCCTTGTTGCCCCACACAATGACTTTGCTGATGTATTGTAGATGTTCAGGGGCATTACTGTGGTCCAGTGCAGTTTGGATTAGTCATGTGTGTCTATAGATCCACAGATACCCATATAATGTGCAATATGCAATATAGTATGCATATAATCTCTATGATTACATATTATTAAACATAGATGCTATCATACAAATATGAAAATGTATAATAAAAATGGAGTATCTGGATAATAAAATGCAAAGCTATATTGAGAAAGGACTCCTGGCACTTCCTTGTGGAAGTTCCTGCTAAATAAAGAAACCCATACTTTCTGTACTGTGAGTTTCTTTTGAGATATGCTGTATCAGAAGTCACAACTTGCTTATTTCTTCCTGGTCCAAGAAAAGGCTCTTTTTCTCACACACAGGTTCCAAAGCAACTCTGACAGGAAGTTTAACCAAGATGCCTGTGCATGTACGGGACATCCATCTTCATACACATATGCTGCAAAGAGCTTGTTAGGTGCTATTGTCAAACCATTTATATCTACATGTTTATACCTCTATCTCACTGCCTCCAAGACTGAGAGACAGAGGTATCAAAGAGTTAGGCTTAGCTTTGGAATCTTTAGCAGAATGAAATGAATAGTGTTAGGGAAACAATACAAACCAAACAAACAGAAAAAGCACTTTCTAAAGGTGGGTTAAAATTATGATGCAAGTATTTGTGTCTGATTTTTTTGAGTTCCCAAGACAAAATCAGTGTTTGGCCTGTCTACACATCTCTTCTTTTGGGGCAGATAAAAAATTATCTGCTCAGACAGGGAATTTCATTTTATGAAAACCTCCCACTTCAATTCCAGTAAATGCCTCACACCACACAACTCCTGAAGAAGTGATCAACACACTTATTAAAGAAAGAAGATAAAAAGAAACAAACTGGTCAAACCAATCAGACTTATCTCTTAGATGAGAGTTAAAATCAGCCCTGTACCTGGCTACCGAGAAGGGCGGGAGACAAGCAACATGACTGACTTCATGGGGAGCAGGCTAGCAGTCACAATGCTGGAAGGAGGGGTGGGTGAAAAAAAAACATATTTGCGGCAATACTCATTGTAATTATTCATCAAACTCAACACTCTCCTTAAAGTCTACGTACAAATTGCAATTTATAACCTGTTTACTAATCCTTCTAATTTTAGCAGAATTTGTTGTCCGCATCTGGCAGAGGGTTTTTGAATATTTCCAAGTGATTCTTAATTTCTTTGTTTTCCTTCTCCTTTCCAAGAGTTGCTGTGAGTTTGCATGCATTAAGGCTCATTTTCATATAGGAAGATTTCCTGCCCTCTTTTCTCCTCGAAATATATTTCTTGGTTTACAGTTAAAGTTTATCCAGGGACTGTTGTTAAAGCTGGTTTAGAGTCACATTAGTGAAACAGGCAATTCTGGAGAATAGGGATTACTAGTGCCTTAATTGGTTTGAAAATTATATTTTATATCACATATACACATGAGGAATGGAGCTGCTCCAGATCAGAAAGACCTTGAAAATATTGCAACTTCATTGATAGCTTCAGGGGCTGTTGGTAGACGTCTGGTAAAAAAAGCAAACAGATTTAGAATTATGTTTGCAGTTAATGGAAAAATTAGACTAAACAACTGTCAAGTTAAAAATCAGATTAAAGAGGGAGAGATGGGCTGGAGGGCAGGAGAAACATCCAACCTGGGAGACTTGGAGGGCTCAGTGGGGAATGGACTTGCTCTGCTAAATTAGAATATAAGAGAAAGTTGAGAAAATCTGGCATACCAGAAAAATTAACTATTTGAGTGTGAGAGAGTGTGTGTGTGTGTGTGAGTGCATGTATGGCAGGATGGGGGGAGGGGTGGCTATGCTTGGCTTCTGCTGGGCTGGGGCTACCCCAACAGGGGCCAGAGCTGGGGGCTATGCAGGTGTGGTGGGTTGACCTTGGCTGGACACCAGGTGCCCACCCAACTGCTCTATCACTCTCCTTCCCAGCCAGAAAAAGGGAGAGTGAATAAGATGGAAAACAGCTAGTGGGTTGGGATAAGGCAGTTTACTAAACCAAAACCAAAAGCTTGTGCACACAAAAGCAAAGCAGAAAATAACAAGTTTTATTCTCTACTTCCCATCAGCAGAGATGTTAAGCCACATACTGGGAAGCAGGGATTCAACAATGCACAGTGGTTTCTTAGCAGGCAGCCATTGGAAACAATGAATGCCCCCCTACCTGCTCCTTTCCTTAGCTTGGTCTTCAACTTACAGCAATTCCACAATGAAGGGATCTTCTGAGAGGCCAGGCAGGGTAGATAATAGTTTGATCTTCTCTGTAGTCACAGTAGCTACAAAGTGCATCCCCTTTGGATCCTTGAAGTACCCCCTCCTGAGGTAGTCGATGCCAAGGATACAAGGGGCCTTTGAGCCAGTCACAATGGGGTGCTTTTCCCACTTGTGCCCTGTTAAACTCACTTCAGCCTCTAATACAGACAACTCTGTATTAGGGAGGATTCGAGCATACTGAAATCTTGAAACCATGACACCATTGCAAGCTCAACAAAACTGATATTTATTACCAAGAGGTGGGCAACAAAACAAACAAACCCAAAAGGGAGGAAGGAGGAGAGAAATAAGCCCCCAGCACGACCTCCCCAGTCACCCAGCTGTTGCCCATAAAGTTATCTTACTGACCTAGCATGCCTATAATTACCAATAGCAGAATCTGCATCCTTGGAAAGTCAGTAAGTTGACGAACTGGCAGGCATCCTCGCCAAAAGGCAACGTTGTTCTTGATGTGAAGTTAGCTCCCCTCCAAGAAAGCTCTATCTGCTTTTATACAATTAACTGAGTGACCTCAACCTAGGCAGGAGTGATCATCACGGCCCAGCCAGAGGCCCTCCGTCCCACCCCCTTGGTTATGTAAGTGCATCTCTTCTGCGCACACATGGCTTTCCCTGCGCCTGCATACTGCACCCAGGGAAGTCTTTTCCAAATGAGTCTGGGGGCGTTACTTCATCATCTCTTCTTCAGTCTCTCCTTCAAATATCCTTGGAGAACAATTAGCCAATCACAGAACACCAGTTAAATATAGTTTATACAAAAACTCCCTTCAAGGACAAAGTTCTTGTTTTATCAGTGCTTGTTTTCTCATAACTTGGCAGGGAAAGAACAAAACTTTCACAGGTGGTTGGGCTGAACACAGACCAAAAGTATCAGCATAATTAACCCCTGATACAAACTCCTGGCATCCCCCTGCCACCCAGAGATCCAGATAGGTTCTGCACTCCTGTATCCTGATGTCATCAGTGTGCACTGTGCACTCATATGTATTAAAGCTCTATACCTCTGTGGATCCAACGTGCCAGGCCATTGAATCCACACAGTCCAGTATGCCCAGTCATCCCTTTCCTCCTCCTGGCCAAATCCAGGGCCCCTCTCTTCCTGTTCCTGTTCAGAGTATTCACTGTCTGACCTTTGTGATGCCAGAACAGAAGTCCCCTCACCAGGATGAAGGAGCTGATTTCAGTTCTTTTATGTCTGAGAGGTCACTGATTTCTTTCTTGGGTCTCTGTGGCAACTACATGGACAGCTTTCCTGGGTGACCCCTTCTTAACAGCTCTCTTCCCTCTCAATTCACGTACCAGGGCTTCCAGTTTAAAGGTGGGTTCCCCATCTGTAGTGGGTTGACCCTGGCCAAATGCCAGGTACCCACTAAAGCCACTGTCTCACTCTCCCTCTGCAACTGGACAGAGGAGAGAGAAAAAACAGCTAAGGATTCATGAGTAGAGATAAGAGCTGGGAGGGGTCACTTACTGATTACCTTCACAGGCAAAACAGACTCAAAGTGGGGATAGTACTTAAATTTATTACCAACAGGATAAAAGCCAAAGAGTGAGAAATAAAACAGTCTTAAAAACACATTCCCCCCACCCCTCCTTCCTTCCATGTTCTCCCTCCTCCCCCCCAGCGGTGCAGGGGGACAGGGAATGGGGATTATGGTCAGTTGTTGTTTCTGCCGCTGCTCAGAGAGTCCTTCCCCTACTCCCATGGGGTCCCTTCCATGAGAGACAGTCCTTGATGGACCTCTCCGGCGTGAGTCCATCCCTCGGGCAGTAGTTCTTCCCAAACTGCTGTCCTGTGGGTCACTTTTCCATGGGGTGCAGTCCTTCACGAATGAGCTGTACAGACGTGGGTCCGCCAAAGGGGCCACAAGTCCTACCTGGGAAAAACCTGCTCCAGGGTGGGCTTCCCTCTCCACGGGCCGCAGGTCTCCAGCAGGACCCTGCTCCATCTTGGGCCTCCCACGGGGTCACAGCCTCCTTCCTGCATCCACCTGCTCCATAATGGGCTTCTCCATGGGCTGCAGGTGGGTCTCTGCACCCCAATGGTCCTCCATGGACTGCAGGGGGACAGCCTGCTCCACCATAGTCTTCACCATGCAGGGGCCACAGCTCTGGCGCCTGGAGCAACTCCTCCCCTTCCTTCTGCACTGACCTTGGTGTCTATGTTGTTGTTCCCATGTTTTCAGTCCGCTCTTCCCTGGCTGGAATTTTTTCTGCTCAACAGCCTTCTTTTCTTAAATGTTATCACAGAGGCGTTACTGTTACTCCTGATTGGGTTGGCCTTGGCCAGTGGCAGGAAGTCTGTCCTGGAGCCAGCTGGCATTGGCTCCATGGTACAGGGGAAGCTTCTAGCAGCTTCTAACAGAAGTCATCCCTGTAGCCCCTCCCGCTACCAAAACCCAGGAACAAAAACCCACTACACCATCCCACTTCCTCATGTCTTCTCCCTGGTCACACAGAAAGAGTTCACCATGGGGCCTGCGCTTGGGGCTTCCTTTCCCTCTGACTGGGGCAGGAGAGGACCAATCTCTTGGGCTGCCCCTGAGAGCTGAGGTGCTAGCCTGTGGGACTGAGGAAGTGCCCAGAATTTCTTCTACATTTTGGAGCCAGGAGGACATCACCTCTACAGTTGGTGCACCCATCTGTGGGTAATATAATCATAGAATCAACCGGGTTGGAAAAGACCTCTGAAATCAAGTCCAACCCTTGATCCACTACCACCATGGTTACTAGACCATGGCACTAAGTGCCACATCCAGTCTCATCTTAAAAACCTCCAGGAACGGACAATCCACCACTTCCCTGGGCAGCCCATTCCAATGCCTGGTTACCCTCTCTGTAAAGAATTTCTTCCTAATATGTAACCTAAACCTCCCCTGGCAGAACTTAAGACCATGCCCTCTTGTCTTACTGATAGTTGCCTGAGCGAAGAGACCAACCCCCACCTGGCTACAATTTCCTTTCAGGTAGTTGTAGAGAGTGATGAGGTCTCCCCTGAGCCTCCTCTTCTCCATGCTAAACAACCCCAGCTCCCTCAGCCTCTCCTCATAGGACTTGTCCTCAAGTCCCTTCACCAGCCTTGTTGCTCTTCTCTGGACCAGCTCCAGCACTGTTATTAGTACTTTGGCTGAACGCCTGGTGTTCACCGAGACTCTGCCCAACCCTCCCTCAGAGGGAGAAGGAGGAGGGAAGGAGGGGCGAAGGAGAAAAAATACTTGCAAAACCAAGGCTGCTGAGAAAGGCGGTTTTATATTTACACAGAGAAGAAAAAAACTATAAGCACTATACACACAGGGAAAACTAACAATAAAGACCACTTCGCCACAAAAGGTGTTTTCCTCCTCCGAATACAGCCATCTATCCCACGCAACCATCCTGGAAGAGAAGAAAGAAGTTGTTTCCTTCTCATCTCTTTATATCTGAGCTGACGTAACATAGTATGGAATAGCTTATTGGTAAAATATACATCAGGTGACCTATCCTAGTTCTGTTTCCCTCCCAGGGAGGGTTACAAACTCACTACAAGCACCTTGATATCCTTCCTGAACAGAGGGGCCCAGAACTGGACACAGCACTCGAGGTATGGCCTCACCAACCTTGAGTACAGGGGAAGAATCACTTCCCCGGACCTGTTGGCCACACTGTTACTGATCCAGACCAGGATGCCATTGTCCTTCTTGGTCACCTGGGCACACTGCTGGCTCATGTTCAGCTTCCTGTCAATCCAGACTTCCAGGTCCTTTTCTGCCTGGCTACTCTCCAGCCACTCTGTGCCCAGCCTGTTGCGCTGCATGGGGTTGTTGTGGCCAAAGTGCAGGACCCGGCACTTGACCTTGTTGAACCTCATTCCGTTGGAATCAACCCAACACTCCAGCTTGTCCAGTTCCCTCTGCAGAGCCCTCCTGCCTGCCAGCTGATTGACAGTCCCCCCAATTTAGTGTCATCTGCAAATTTGCTGATGATGGACTCAATCCCCTCATCTAAATCATCGATAAAGATATTAAACAGAACTGGGCCCAACACTGATCCCTGGGGGACACCACTGGTGACTGGTTGCCAACTGGATGCAGCACCATTCACCACTGCTCTCTGGGCCTGGCCATCTAACCAGTTCCTAACCCAGCACAGAGTGCCCCTGTCCAAGCCATGGGCTGCCAGCTTTTTCAGGAGTATGCTATGGGAGACAGTGTCAAAGGCTTTGCTGAAGTCCAGGTAGACTACATCCACAGCCTTCCCCTCATCTACCAGGCAGGTCACCTGATCATAAAAGGAGATCAGGTTGGTCAGACAGGACCTGCCCCTCTTAAACCTATGCTGACTGGGTCTGATCCCTTGTCCATCCTGTAGGTGCTGTGTGATTGCACTTGGGATGATAATGCTACCAGGCTATTAGAATATGATGCAGGGACGCTTTGAACCCTAACCTTCCTCCACATCATCATTGTGCAAGGGACATCTGGATCTTTAGGGATGTTATCACTTCTTAGATTACTATAAACAGCACTGCTAATTCTGTCAAGTACTGGATAGCTTTGTCTGCAGTGGTCCACTTTCTTGGGGAGTTCATCATATCTTCCTTAAATGGATATCTTGCCCTCACGCTTGAGAGAAGTTGTCTCCAGAGACTGCAAATTGTTCTTTTTTTCCAATTCCTCTTTCAATTTCCCCATCTCTAGCAAGGGATCCCAGTTTTTGGGTTTCATGACCTTCCAGTTGCTAACTTATGGCCCCATTATCCTAGCATCAAAGCAACCAGGTAGGAATCCGCTCACCTGGCTGTTATCTGTAATCTTTTTGCAGGTCTTGAAGTTATGCTGAGGTCAGGGACTTGGTAACTTCGTTTTCCTGTTTGATTTGTCTGACTCCTTTCGATTTCTTTGTTGAAGGACTGGTTTTTTGCTCTACCCCCTCCCCTCCTGATTCTCCTTCTACTCCATCTACACCTTCTCCTCTTTCTTGTCCTTCTTCTCCTTCCTCCCTTACTAATTGATCATATGGACCTGTAGCTTGCCTTATCTATTTTTTCCTTTTCACATCTGGGACAATTACTGTAGTTGTAGTGGTTTGAGTCCCTATCTCAACCATGGTGTCCTCCAGAGCAGTTTGTGTCCCTGCCTCCACTACAGTCCTCTGAGAGTATGGAACTGTGGCTCAATAGACACAGGTCAGGCCCCAGTACACAGCAAGAAGCTGCTGGTTTTGATTGGGGTAGGCAAGGCACCCTTCCATCAAGGTGACGTGTCAGTTTGCTAGGGTCGAATACCTGTTCAGGTGTGAAGTCCCAGGTAATGGGAGGTGTCAACCACCCTAGGAACCAGCCCAAATCCTTCCACACACCCTGACATCCAGTAACTGGATGCCTCAGGGCACATTTCAACGCCAGATCTGCAGTTCAGGTCAAAGATTCTCCTCCTCAGAAGTTCTTGAATTATGACTTGTTTTAAATGTATTTTTTTACTTGAGGCCATATTATTGTAAATGAAGGTGTTCAGAAATCTTTGTAAAGCCAGTTCTTGATAAAGAAAAACATAAGCTTAAAAAAAGCGATTACTAAAAACTTTTTCTTTGAGTAATTTGTATGTCTTTCAAGGGTCATAATTCTTGGTTCACAATTTTTTAATGTCCTTTTGTGACCTAAATTTATACATAAATTTGCATAAATTTATACACAGATCTGTGTATTAGCAAAGTCTATCTTTGGTCTGTGTTAAACCACATTGTCAACTGACTGTTTCTTGGTGATCCTTACTTTTTTAAAATATTTATTATTAATCTGTGAAACAATGTTGATAATCAAACTATGAAGGCAAATCCACCACATTTATTATGACTGTAGTTTTCTGTGAAAGTCTCTAAATGAGCACTTGATGCACAATTATCCACTGCCTTGGGTTATGCATGCATAGAAATGAGGGGAGGGTGTGTATGTGTGTAGATGCACACACACAAATGTGTATATGTATAAAAGTATAGATTTGAAGGGTTCCAGTTTATGGTCTCAGATTACTATACATTTGCCTAGATCGTATCATTCTGCAAAGTGTGAGGGATATATTTCTAGCTAGATACATGAAATATACATGCATATGAAGGATATATTTCTGTCTATATTTAGGCAACACTCTCCCACTACTGCCATTTTAGCTTTTTATCTGATAGCTGAAGATGTCTGCTTAGCATAGCCTGCAGTAACTGAGCCATATTCTGCTAGATTACTATACAGTTTAAAAAGTTGTGAACAATTTGCACTTATTTGATCTGGGGTACTGATACAAGAACACCCTCTCTCATCAGAATTGTTCTGCAGATTCCATGCAAGTCACTCCAAACCCTGCAGACCCAAGAATTTGCACTGATCTAATTTGCAGCTATGTCAACAAGTTCCCATTTTGTATGTGTAATTTGTGTGTGCCTGTGGCAATGGATTTGCCATATGTAGGATGGAAGAAGTCCTGTCAGAGACAGATTAGTGAAGAAAAAGAAGAAAACTGCTCAAATACTATAGAAACATAAGTTTTTAATGTGGTTTAAACAGGTTTCAAAATGACTTTTGCATTTCTGCAAAGTCATTGCTCCTTCTTCCCAACCCCCTGTGAAAGACTCATATCTCACATACAGGAGTGACCTGGGAAGATGTCCTGAGGTGTTTCTCATTGGTCTTTGTTAACCCCTTCCTATTGGCTGTTAACTCTTTACCTGATTGGTTTTTTCTGTAAGACCCTGAACTTGTAATTGGTCCCCTTTTGACCCTCCTAAAGGCCTTATAAACCCCCATCCCCACAATAAACTTCCTCTTTCATCCGTCCCTCCCTGGTGGTCTGTGTGAGCTCCTTATGGGGTTGCCAGGCCACGTGGCAGGGGCAGGGGGGAAGAGCATTCACCTTCCAGGTAATGGGCTGGCACCCAGAGCCTGAAGGTTCCCCATCCAACTAATCCGGCGTAAATGGTGCCCTCGTGGTGAGGCAATGACTGTCTGAACTCTTCTGTGAAGATATAAGCAGTTCTCAGGCACAGAAGGGGGCAATTCTGCGTTCCACGGTGGACCAGCGTCTAAGCGGTTCAAGGTATTAGCAGACTTAGCAACATCACCACGACTTAACCCTTCCGGAGAGCAGTCTGTTTTGAATACCTCTCAACCTCCCTGGCAACTGGCAGGTAGGAGCAGGCACCGGTCGTCCTTCGTCCCCCCCCACCGTGGTCGGTGCATGGCGGTGCCGCGCACCTGGTTCCTGATACAGCTGGCAGTTTTGGGACTGGCCCGCCCCAACCCCCTGTACGGGTTGGACCTGGGGCGGCAACCCCCCTCCCGGGCAGCACTGAGGCGCCCCCTGCCCCGTCCTGGGCTCCTCCGTCACTAGTGTCGGTGGAACGAGGGGAGGAGGAGCTACCCGCGGCCAGCTCTGGCGAGACCTCTCCCTGCCCCCACCCCCCTCTCCCTCCAAGGGTGGGCGAACCTATCCCACCGTTCCCGAGCCCAGGCTCCCCTCACCCGACTAACAGCACCGCTCCAGGCACACTCCCAGTGACACAAAACTTTATCCCACTGCCCCTCACATGGAATAGCTGCCACAGGCACTCTTCGGAACAGAATTGTACCAAGGAAAATCCAGCAGGTGTCTGTGTGGCTTCAACCCCCCCTCCCGCCCGGCAGCTCTCAGCAGGAGATCACCAACTGCGGCTTCCCCAGAGAGTTTCACAACTGCAGCCCCCAGTCGCCATCACCGCATGGTCAAACAAAGGAGGCGTGGAACTTCCAGCTTCCAATGACACCGGACCAACAGCGAGAACTTCTGCGTTCCCTACGGATGCCGAGCGGGACAGGATGACGTCATCGGGCCCCCCTCT
>NW_020885092.1:211648-231257 GCF_003945725.1 Corapipo altera
CCTGGTGGTCTGTGTGAGCTCCTTATGGGGTTGCCAGGCCACGTGGCGGGGGCAGGGGGGAAGAGCATTCACCTTCCAGGTAATGGGCTGGCACCCAGAGCCTGAAGGTTCCCCATCCAACTAATCCGCTGGATGTGCCTGTGTCACACCCCTCCCCCCGTTTTATTTAACTGAGGTGGTTCCTCATCTTCAGAAGTCCAATGAAGTACTCCCTGGACTTGAGATAAAGTAGCATCCCCCGAGGGGTGCGGCCCTGGCAGTCTTCCTGCACGGACAAGTCACACTGTGCCCTCCCCACCCTCCCTTCCTTTGTCTGGGTCGAGTTACTTATTTGTGTGGTGTGGGAAGCACAAAGAGAGGGGGCATCAGGTGTTCCTCCCTCCCGTTATTTTAATTTCTTTGGGTAAAACTGTTACATGGGCATAAAGGAAAAGAAGAAACAACAATTAGGAGAAAATAACATTTTCAAAATAATTTTTGAAAAAAAATGTCTGTGTCCATGTATCTATATAAGTTTTAATATTTTTTCTGGTTCCAAACAAGGTTCCCTGTGATTCTACACTAATAATTTCTGATATAACTCTTTGTTTTTTATAAAGACTGCAATATATGTTGTTAAAGCTATTCTTCAGAGATTAACACTGAACTGAGAATTTAAATAATTCCATTTGCTGTGCTTCAGGCAGCATACGGGGCAGGTAAACAGGATGTGGCACATCAGAAGGATGTGGCACAGCAGTTAGCTCAGCAATTTGCATAGGCAGGGCTTGCAGGGAGGGTGTTGCAATCTGCAAGTAAGTCCACACCTCAGATAAGTGCTAGAGTGCTCTGGGTCTCTGACATAATGCTGGGCACTTCCCTCAGAGCCAAAACCAATGTGTCTACTGAGACAGTTCCTGAGAAGTCTCATGCTTCCACTCAGACGGAACTGGTAAGAAAGGAGATGTCAGTACAGATGATAGCTCTCAATGGATGCCCAGATACTTCTCCTGGAGAAAAGGCACAAAGTGTGCACAGGTTGATGACCTGTTGAGACAGATGACCGAATTACAAGAGACAGTTAATAGGATGCGCAGTATTAGAGGGGTTGAAACAGAGATTGGTGGCTTCTGAACCATTCACCTACAATGAATACAACTGAGCCAGAGGCACCTTGGACTCTGGTGACCCATAAAAGCAGGGCTCCAATTCAACATCCACCCTCCAACATCCAGACCAAAAGCAGATATGATGCTTTAAAGGCTTTAGATGCCCATGAGCAAGGCCAGCAAGGAGAACCTGCAGTAGCAGCACGTGGTTACCATAAAGAGAAATGTCAAGTGATCAGAGTGGGTGACTCTCTGTTAAGGGGCGTTGAGGCACCCATCTGCCGGCCTGATAGAGATTCACAAGAAATATGCTGCCTACCAGGGGCTAGGATCTGAGGGTACCCCAATTTGTCAAGAGCATGGACTAAGTTTGCTGATTACCCTAAATTGGGAGGAGCTGCTGACTCCCTTGAAGGCAGAGATGCCCTGCAGAGAGACCTCAACAAATTAGAGGATGGGGCAATCACCAACCATATGACATTTAACAAGGGGAAGTGCTGGATTCTACACCTGGGATGGGGCAAGCCTGGTTGTGTGTATAGACTGGAGAACAAGAGGCTGGACACCAGCACTGCGGAAAGGGACCTGGGGATCCTGGTTGATGGCATTTTGAATATGGGTCAAGAGCGTGCCCTGGCAGCAAGGAGGACTAACCATGTCCTGGGGTGCATTAAGCACAGCATTGCTGGCTGCTCAAGGGAGGTGATTGTCCTGCTCTACTCTGCACTGGTGCAGCCTCACCTTGAGTACTCCATTCAGTTTTGGTCACATAAGAAAGATATTAAGCTATTAGAGAGCATCCAAAGGAGGGTCATGAGGATGGTGAAGGGTCTGGAGGGGAAGCTGTGGCAGGAAATCTGCAGTATATGAGAAAACTGTGGTTTAAACATGTTTCAAAATGGCTTTTTGTAGTCTCTTTGCTAACTCATGTTTTCTTCTTCCCGACACCCCCTGTGAAGGACTATTGTCTCCCATGCAGGAATGTCCTGGGAAGATGTCCTAAGGTGTTTTCATTGACCCCTTTTAACCCCTTCCTATTGGTTGTTAACCCCTTCCTGCAACCTGTAATTGGTTACTCTGTGAATCCTCCTAAGCCTATAAATGTAATCCCTCAACAATAAACTCTCTCTTGCCTCCTCTCCATGCCAGTGTGCTGTCTCTGTGCCTGCCATGGGGCCATGTGGGTGGAGAGAAGGGAGAGCACCTCTCCCCTCCAGGATCAGGACCTGAAGAAACCCCTGGCCCTGGAGTCTCCCCCCCCCATCCACTCAAACCGTCGGAAATGGTTCCTCAGATGGAAATGGAACTAGAACTGGGCCGCCCCACACCACGGGGGGAAAGAGATCCAGAGGAAGCCATATGAGAAGCGGCTGAGGTCACTTGGTCTGTTCAACCTGGAGAAGAGGAGACTGAGGGGAGACCTCATTGCAGTCTACAACTTTCTCATGAGAAGAGGAGGGGTGACCAGTGACAGGACTCAAGGAAATGGCATGAAGCTGAGTCAGGGGAGGTTTAGTTTAGATATTAGGAAAAGGTTCTTCACCCTGAGGGCAGTTGGGTACTGGAACAGGCTCTCCACAGAAGTGGTCACAGCACCAAGCCTGACAGAGTTCAAGAAGCATTTGGACAACAGTCTCAGGCACATGATATGACTCTTGGGGTTGTCCTGTGAAGAGCTAAGGGTCAGACTTGGTGATCCTTGTGGGTCCCTTCCAACTCAGTGAGTTGGAGAAGCAATACCTCAACCCCAATTAGCTTAGGGATTTAGGAATTCAGCAGTCTCTGTCCTTAGTAAGGAGCTGTATCCTAATCAACTAAAGGAATGTATGTTCTTTTGGACTTTTCTATTTTAGCTGTTTTTCTCTTAAACCTATAATTAGTTTAGTGTCATAAAATAAAGGTAAAGAATCTGAGATAATAAAAAATCTGAAATAATAAAAAATTTACCAGGTCTCACAATATTGGAAACCCAGCCACTGCCCTCTATTCCAGGGAGACTTTGCTCACATGGATCGCTTGACTGCAGCACATGTTTCACATTCATGAATAACCTGCGTGATGACCGCCATGGTCAGGTCCACCCCTCGATCACGAGCCCATCTGTATGTTGCATCTCTTCCTAGATGTCCTGATGTTTTTTGTTTCATGGGCCCATTGGGCTATAAATAGCTCACCCCTCCGCTCTGAGTCCAAGTCTACCTGGGCTATTCCAATCTTGGTAACCTTATCCACCTGCTCATTGTTCTGATGTTCTTCAGTGGTGCGACTTTTGGACATGATGTCTAATGGAGCTCCTTTGAAGGTAAAGGCTTTGTAATGTTAAAGAAACTTTCCTGTCTGACCATTCAGATGCCACTCTGGGAGTCACACACCACCAGAGACTTCAACTGCTAGGACCGAAGCTCCTTTGCAGCAGGTGTCTCCAGTGAACTGATGGGTGTCTCGTTTGACTTCCTACACACAACACACCACACTCACGCTGTCAGACAAGTTTCCTTTACTGTCTTGACCATAGGTTTCCCAGAGTAGAGTCCCAGACGTCATCTGGTTCCTTTAAGTCTGGTTCCTTTAAGTATTTTAATCTTGGTGCAACATGATGCCGAAAAACCTTGGAATGATTAACTGCTCAGAGACTTTTGTATCTTAAGCAGTAAGGTATTTGTTTATTCAATGTTGGGAACAAGACAGATCGCACTGAACAAACTTGTTCGAAGGTATCACACAAAATCAGGGTTTTTATACAGTTTTCATACATGATTTTTATACATATTCATATGATTGCAACATCTATCTATACATATTGATAATAGGCAGAGTCTAGGAAGAACTTAGGGTGGTGCTTCTTTTGGCACCCAATTTCGGGGGTACATCCAGCCTTTGGCCTCAAGTCAAGGTTCTTTTTCTCATCTTTCTCTCTCTGACCTCTCTACCTTTCTACTGTTCTTGCCCGGATTACTGAAGCTTGGAGAAAGCCTTGGCTCTAGACCTGTTTCTCTTATTCAAATGTCTGCCTTATCCTATATTATCCTAATTTATTACCCCTAGGCTTATTGTATACTGCTTCTAGTATTCTTCTACATTTTTGGTCCAGTGAACAGAACAGAACGAGTCTTAGCAACACAGGCAGAGTAGATGTTGGGGGGGCTTTCTCACCAGGCCCAGATATCTCAGTTAACTATTTTAGGCCTGACCCTCGTTTCAAGCACCATAATAACAACTCAAGCTGGGCGTCTCTGGGAGGGACCCTCAACAAAGGAATCCCTGGGCTTTTATACCCTCGCAGTCTATGAACCTGTCCCTCACACTCTATTCATGCCCCTTGCATGTGCCTCTTGGTCCAATGGTGATATTTAGTGTGGGGTCTTCTCATTGTTCATTGGGTCCTGAAGAGTCCCTGAGTGACCTAACACCCGCCCAACCTGTTGGGGTTGCAGGTCTGTTTGCCCTTTGTTAGGCAAACAGTCAGCTCCCATTCATGTCTCCTTGCCTGGGGCTCCAGCAATTTCTCACCACTCAGGGAACAATGTGCAGCTTGCACACCAAGCTACCTGCACTAGGTGTATTACTCAACCGCAATACTTCTGGATGATTGTGCATATCCAACAGCTTTCAGTGCATTAATGTTTTATAGTATCTGAGACGGAGATGTAAGAAAATATACTATCAAAGGAGTTCTTTCTTAATATATTATTAAAGCTGGATCTTAAAAAATAACATTCTTCCCACATGCAGACACCTCCTGTGCCCTCCAAACAAACCTGGACAAGACAGTCTTTTCAATTTGTGGAGTCTTTGGCAATGTTTTTCTTTTAATTTGCTGTTTTCCATATTACCCATATTTATTCACAGAATCACAGAATCACAGAATGTACTGAGTTGAAGGGACCCACAAGGATCATTGAGTCCAACTCTTATCCCTGCACAAGAATCACACCATGTGCCTGAGCATCATCCAACTGCTTCTTGAACTCTGTCAGGCTTGGTGCTGTGACCACTTCCCTGGGGACCCTGTTCCAGTGCTCAACCACCTTCTGGGTGAAGAACCTTTGCCTAATATCTGAACTAAACCTCCACTGACATTCCCTCGAGTCCTGTCACTGGTCACCACAGAGAAGAGATCAGCATCTGCCCCTCTGCTTCCCCTCATGAAGTTGTAGACTGCAATGAGGTCTCCCCTCAGTCTCCTCCAGGTTGAACAGATCAAGTGACCTCAGTTGCTCCTCATGTGGTTTCCCCTCAAGGTCCTTCACCATCTTTGTTGCCCTCCTTTGGACACTCTCTAATAGCTTTATATCTTTTTTATATTGCAGTAACAAAAACTGCACATAATATTCAAGTGAGGTCACACCAGTGCAGAGTAGAGGAGGAAAAACTCCTCCCTTGACCAGCTGGCGATGCTTTGCCTGATGCCTCCCAGGACATGGTTGGCCCTCCTGGCTGCCAGGGCACACTGCTGACTCATATTCAACTTGCCATCAACCAGGATCCCCAGGTCCCTTTCTGCGGCACTACTTTCCATTCCCTGGTCTGTATGTACATACAGGGATGCCCCATCACAGGTGCAGAATCTGACACTTTCCCTTGTTGAACTTCATATCATTGGTGATTGCCCAGTCCTCTGATTTATCAAGGTCTCTCAGCAGGGCCTCCCTGCCTTCAAGGAAGTCAACAGCTCCTCCCAGTTTTGTATTGTCTGCAAACTTGCTTAGGTATCCCTTCCAGTCCTGCATCCAAGTCATTTATGAAGATGTTGAAGAGCGCAGGGTCTAAGATGGAGCCCTGTGGAACCCCACTAGTGACTGGTCGCCAGTCTGATGTTACCCCATTCACTATTACCCTTTGCGCACTACACGTGAGCCAGTTGCTCATCCACCGCATGGCATGTTTATCCAGTTGTGTGTTGGACAGTTTGTCCAAAAGGATCCTGTGAGAGACAGTATTGAAAGCTTTACTGAAATCCAAAACATTACATTTACTGGCTGTCATGGTTTGAGATTCTCCAAAATCCTAATTCCCTAGTCCTAACCCCCCTCCCACATCTCAACTTAATGTGGGATGATTCTTTCCAGACAAAACACGCCAGACTCAGAATGGGGGAAAGGGAATATATTACAATGACTGTACAAATAAATATCATAATACATTATACACATGATCACAACTCTCTCTACCATGACATATAGTATTTACAATGGATCAGATCTCTTCTCCCCTCCAAATAAAAGTCCAGGAGGGAAGAAGAACAGATCCCTTCCAGTCTCAAAGCAGGAGTCTCTTCTAAGGCAGCAGGTTCTTCTCATCTGTCTTCCATGCAGCAGTTGCAACTGGGTTGTTGTAACTGGATCTCTTTTCAATACACACAAGGGGGTCTCCAAGCCCCTCGGCTCTCCTTCGACTCCAAGTGAAGGCCTCACCTGTGGACTACCAACAGGGACAAGACTCGTTTCACCACAGGTATATCACGAAATGCAGAGGCATCTTTGTGAAAATCCCTTCCTCAGGGGTTCACCCCTGAGTCAGAACATCTTGGGCAGCATTCAGTTGCAAACCTTTGCCTCAAGAGTTCTACCAGAGCTCCTGTGCTCCGTCTCAGGCTGCCAGGCTTGTCAGCAGCAGGGGGGGGGACCAAGGTCAACTCCCCCCCACATTCCTTCTCCGTCCCGGTCCAGCTCCGGGACGCCTTTGAGCTTCTTAGTTCCTCTCTCTCTCCGGTGCTGCATGTCCAAATCTCTTCTCCTTAATAGGAGTCCATGTCCCTCCTTTCCAATAGGGGTCTCAAAGGAGTTTGGGGGTCTGGTACAGTTCTTACCCCAAAAACTGTCTCTCTGTTGCCGGCTCTCTATCACGGTTTGAGCAACTCTGAGTCTTCCTTGGTTGCATGCTGTTTACAGTTCTTTCAGTTATCTCTTGGCTCTTAGCCATAACCTCTGGATGCTGCTGCTTCTTCTCTGTCTCTGCTCACTCACGGTGGAAAAACATCCCCCAGCTTAACTACAGACACTTAGTCCAGTTTAACACTGTTCCAAGTCTCTGTAGTCCCCAACTGGGGCTGGGGGGGGGGGGGCAGAGGCCCCCCCAGAGGGCTCCTGCCCTCTCCCCATGGCTCCTACAACATGGTCACCACTTCTACCACCAAAACTACAACTCGTCTCTTCCCGTCAGCTTGTGGAATGTTTACATTTTGCAGGAGTGCCCATTGGACAAGACTTCAAAACTTCCAGGGGTTTCCACCCCTTGGGGTTTTACCATTTTTTAGCCTCTGGGGGAAAACAAGGTTTAAACCACTACACTGGTTTCCCTTGATCAGCTACGTGGATTACCTTGTCATAGAAGGAAATCAGATTTGATAAACAGGACTTTCCTCTCATGAAGCCATGCTGGCTGTGACCGATGACTGTGTTGTCTTTCAGGTGTTTTCCAATACTTCCCAGAATAATTTTCTCCATAACTTTACTAGGCCCTGAAGTTAGACTGACAGGTCTGTAGTTTCCAGGGTCCTCCTTCTTGTTCTTCTTGAAAATCAGGACCATGTTCAGCAGCTTCCAGTCATCTGGGACCTCTCCAGATTCCCAAGACTGCTCGAAAATCATCAAGAGAGGTTTTGTGAACAGTCAACTCTTTGAGGATTCTGGAATGAATCCCATCAGGCCCCATAGATTTGTAGGGATCCATCTGGAGCAGCAGATCCCACACAATTGCCATCCATGCTGTTGTTATTCAATTAATTCAACTCACTTGGGTTTTTTTATATTCTAGATGCAGCAGATAAAAGGGGAGAGCAGCTCTGTAAAGTACTTACAGCTGCATAATCAACATTGTAGACAGATACTCTATTGTCGTTTTTAATGTCGGAACAACCAATGCGACACAGATATCAGAGTCAGACGTAGTCCAGGTGCAAGGTGATCAGGAAGCTGTTTATTGCTCTCAAGTGTTTCTTTTATACTCTTTGTACACTATCGTGCCACAACACAATTGGTCAAAAGTCTCAAGCATAAAACACTGCACACACTCTTATTGGTGACACTGAAGACACTGTGCATGCTGTGACATGCTATTGGTGACACTATACACATTTTGATTGGTGACCTTTGGTCTGGGTTGCATTACGTTTGTTCCGTCCGGCATTACAGTAAATATTTCCTAAAAGTTGTTTAAATTCCTCATCACTAATTGCCAGGCTACTGACAGGTTCTCTGTCAACCCCGACACTCTATGGCAGTGGAATTAATTACAGATATGGAAGCCCGGCCTGTATTCATAGATGCTGCATAGGGGAACTGATGATTTCAAACCTGGGCACACAAGGACACAAATTAGACACACAAACACCCTCCTTTTTTAACTTGCATAGGTGCTATATAGGCAACAGCTTTGTTTCTTGCACTGTTTGACTTCCTCAAGAAAAGAGGGTACATCGACCTTTCCATTCTGCCAGCAGACAGTGAGCAGACATTCAGCCCTTAGAAATGTTGAAGTAACTTTTTTGCATTATTTTTTAGTGGGATGGGTGACTGGGGACCCAGCTGGACTAGCAGTAAAAAAGGGGCTGTGGGAAGGGAAAAAATAATAATTAAAAATCCCTTTTGATTTCATCCAATGAGATGTGAATATATTCATTACAGTGTTATCCCACTGATAAAAACAGATAAACTTTTTTATAGGTCAGGAACATATTTTTCAATTAATGTTCATATTTATAAATAATAATAACACATATTGCCAAGAAACTTGTAGATGTAGAGGAGATGTATGAGATGCACTTATTTCCGTGTCTGTGCTTAGAAATAAGCATTTCAATCCCTTAATAAACTTTGTTTTTAAGATAGTATTTGTCAGAGACTGAAACGGTTAATGATTTATGCATTCTAGGATTGCCAAGGGACTTTTGCAGGCTTCTGCAGGACTTTTGCATTATACCTATGATGGTCCATCAAAGCCCATCCCCCCCGCCAATCTTGAAAGGCGGGAAAAACCCTTTTACCAGGCCCCACACAGGAACTCTGTGCAGGCCCAGGAGATTTTGGAGGTTCGTGGCATGGCCCATGACACTATCCATGGATATAATAACTCATAACTTCTTTGAATGTGGGGGTTTCCCTCCTTCACCTCCAACGGATCAAGGCCACCACTTCAACTGACAGACATGGAAGCTGCAACTACCAAATTTCATTGCTGGACCCCATGGGCGGTGACTATATATATCTTTCCACTCTCATCTTTTCTTTCCCTTACTCTCCCTTACCCTTATCCTGTCTTTCTTTTCTCTCCCTTATGCATTTTCCCCCCCAAGGTTATCTCTATGCCATGTTGCTATAGTATTAGGGAAGGGTCCGAGATATACAGAGACGTGAAAAACCAGACACCGTAAGAACTCAATAAAGCAAATATTTATTACAAAAGGTGACTAATTAAGAAAACGAGCACTCGAGAGAAGGGAAGAGGGGAGGGAAGAATAAACCAAAGAGGAAGGCAGGACACCCTACTCACCCAGGTGTCACTTATAAGATAGTCTTACCCACTCTAACTACTTATAAAGCCCTCTGCAGCAGCTGAGTTTTCCGAAGGGTTGGCAAGCTCCCACTTCAGCCCACGTTCCCGCTAACAACAACTTGGTCCTTCATGTAGAGCCAGCCCCGAACATGGAAAAAGTGTATGCTTTTATACAATTCATTGAGCACCCCTGCCTGGGGAGGTGTGGCCAGTACCGCCCTGCCAGAGGTTCCCAATCCCACCCTCTTGGTTATGTAAGTGCACCTCTTCTGCGCATGCGTGAGAACTTCGGAAATCCCCCCACTCATGCGCAGTGTGTTTTGGGGGTCTTTCTTAATTGAGTCTGGGGGCAAACCTTCCTCACTTCATCATCACTTTCTCCTCCAAATGCCCTTGACGGACAATTAACCAATCACAGGACACCAATTAAAACAGTTTATACAGAAGTTCTCCCTCCAAGGACAAATTCACTGTTTTATCAGTGAACTTGGCAGGGTGAACTATAAACTACTGCAGGTGGCTGGGGCCAAACACAGACCAAAAATACCATCATAACTTCATCCCAGTACAATGATATAGATGATAACACCCAAAATGCTAACATACCTGTTCAAACAAAATTGTTAAAATAAACCCTACCTATATATGTTTAAATTGTTAAAATAAACATTACCTATATATGTTTTCAAACACTGATTATTCAGTGTGTGTCGTTTCACTCTAATCCACCCCAAGGGAATTATTGATAAGAACCTGGGTTACCCCCCCCCCCCTTTTTTTCTGGGGCGGGTTGTAACAGTATTGTGTTCTGAAGTGTTAAAAATCCAGTCTTTGTTGTGCTTGTGGATGTTTTCCTTTGCCAAACTCCAAGTTCTTGGACATTGATAAAGAAGCTAAAAATACTGTATGATTGTCACCTAAAACCGGAAAATAAACTCTCTAACCCAGTTTGTTAGGTTAGAAAGCTGACATTACTTTATTCAGCACTGAGGTACATGGGTATCGCTTTAGCGATAACCTCGGTTATCAAAACTTTTGACTATTTATACATTTTAGTAAACAAAGAAATGAGTGTTCATTGGTTACAAGTTACATAGTTCTCTTATTAATTAGTATCTATCTTCTATTGGTTAACAATTATCTTGCTACTTATGCTAATCAGTCTGCAGGTTCAGTTTCACTCTTCTTTTGGGTTGGGGGAGTTTCTTGGGTCGGTGGTCTGTGGGTTGGTGGTCGTGAATCCCCCTACCAGAATTACCTTTTACCAACTTGGAGATGATTTCAGCACAATTACTGAGTTGGTTTTATTATTTTCTTCCTGTCTTGGTTTAAGACAAATGCTGGGGCGGAGGTTCCAATAAATGAGCTCCCTCCCCTTTTATTAAAACCTCTCCCTTTTTTCACCAATACAGAAAGACAAAATGCAAGGAGATATAAGTGAAAAAATAACAGTTTACTGACAAGAAATATAGCAGCAACAATGACAGTACAAACAGAACGGTTTAAGCCAATAACAGACAGAAATTGCATCTAGTTCCCATGGTTTAATACCCTCCCTAGCTAGACAAAAATCACAGGGAAAGAGGGGTAAAGCAAAACCTAGGAAAAACCATTTGTCCACAAGAAGTTATTCTCTTAAACTGCTCAGTTCACATCACCCTGTTAGACTCAGGTCCTGTTCGGCTCGGCTGCAAGCTTGCAGGCTGTTTCTGGAGAAAAACAGCTTCTCAGCTCCTGTGGAAACAGTGCCACGTACACCTGGCAGCAACTATCAAAAAATTGTTAGCGATTGCACAAGCCTTGGAGCAGCTTGCCATGGGCAGAGACTGCAGTTGGTGGGTTCAGGTGCAGCGATGGCCTCCCAGGCAGGTCCCACCCTCTCGCGAACCCAGCAAGTTACAACTTGCCAGTTTCAGTAACAGTTCAACCTCTCACAACCTCTGAGAAGGCAGGGCAGCGGTTTCCACCTCTCTGTGCCCGTTAGACCAAAAATGTTGCCAAACATGGAGAAGGTTCTGCTTCCACCACAGCCGGTGTCGTCTTCTTTCCCCTCCCACTCCCTGACTCCGGCAAAGGGGAGTAGGGGTAGGTTTGTTCTTAAAGAAACAGGTCCTCCAAAACAATGTTGGAAAAAGGGAATAAAATACAAAACTTACTTTAACCATGACACTTCCTTATCTTGAGAGTCCTACCAGATGTCCTAGTTGCCTATAAGTTCTGCATTCTTTCGTGTTCATTATCAATGGTATATCCCTCTTCCCAAGCCCTCTTCCTCCCCAGGTTTGAGAGCATCGAAGCATGTCAAACCCTAACTTTAATTTGTTTTTCTAACAGATAGACGTCACTTAGAGCTTGCTTGTTAGATGCTATCTATTTCAGGGATTAAATCTCCCTTCTTGTTGATTAAGTCCTAACATTTTCCACCACCACTGCATAGGTTCCTTTTTACAGAAATATAACTTGTTTGGTAACATGATCTTGTCACTAAACAGCATATGCTAAAAATATGAATGTGGATTGGGGCCAGAGTCCCTTCATAATTTTCTGCTGACTTATTCTTGACTAAGATATAATGCTTTAAAACCAACTCCAGCTAAATTTCTCCTGCTTTGTTATTACTGCTAGCCCATAGACTACTGGCAGGGTGGACATTGCCTCTCCATGACCCCCTTCAGTCCCTCCAACCGGCAGGGCATCATGGGTCAGGGGTTCACATAGACTCTGCTCTGCTGCCTGTGCCAGGGGGATTCTGCAGAGGCTCCTTCCAGCATAGGGCTCTTCATACCTCACCACACTACCAGGGGGTCCTCATTAAGCATTTCACCAGCACTAAAAGGAGTAAGAAAAAGGTAAAAAAAAGCAAAAAAAACCTACCCGCTCACTCCAACCCTTTGTAGTGGGTCCACTTCTGTCATTGTTGTGGAACTTGTCTCCTGCTACTGCCCAATTAGACCTTTTCTATGTATTCAATCAAATAAATATTTGGAAATATTTCTAAATGGTAGGTTGAATCAGAGCTAATGCAGGGGATTTCTTGGGAGGTCACCATAGCCATGGTTACTCTTTCCCTGGGCAGCTCACATAGGCAGTGTCAGGGCAGAGATCCTCTCTGTTGCATCTCCTTCACTTTTAAAACATGCCGGTCTGTTTCCCAGAGAGGGGTTGTGGCTGCTACTTTCCTGGGAGTATTTCATCCCACCCTGGGGAGTGGGTTCAGTTCATTCCCTAGGAGAGTTTGGACAGCTCAGTCTCAATCTCCATCTGCAGACAAGAAATCGATTTGCAACATTTCCAAGAGAGAAAAGGGTAACCTTGACTCCTGAACCCCTTCAAAATTAGGTTTAATTCAAAGGGAAAAAATCTCCATCATAAGAGACCTCTTTCATTGCACACTTAACACTACTAAAAGTGGCGTATTCAAGAATGAAACATGGTCGCCTACATGCAAAATGCTTTTTTACCTGAAGAAAATAATGGGTCTTAAATAGAAAGTGTTTTATTGAATGCCTGTGACTTGGGGTCATTTTAAATAACAGTAAAAGTAATACAAGAAAAGTAAATTCCACTTTGTTTCATAAAAAGGAAACTCTGGTTTCCAACACCAAGATAAAAAGATATTTTAGCAGATGCAAAGAGCTTAATACAGTGTCTGCCTATAAAAAAATTGCCTATGTCATGAAAGTCAGACATTTTCAAGAGAAATGCTCACTGAGCATCTAAGAACTTTGACTCCTTTGAAGTAGAATTGAACTGCTATAGATGTAGACACAAGCTTCGCTTAGAGATCAGAAAGGGCTCTCAGGGAAGGTCCCTCCAAAGGAACTGCAATGCAGATGAGACTGCCCATCAACCACCTTGTAGAGTAGTCCTGCTGGAAAGAAGGGACAGATGGACTCATTGATAGACAACCCACATTAGGGTTTGTTTCAGTACTTCCACAAGCAGTGACCAGTACACAACCATTCATAAACATTTTCCCCTAATGCATGTGCATGGTAATTACAGATGCTGTTTATATGCTTCCTTTGAATTCATGGAACATTTTGACTATTCAGAGGATTGTTTTCTACTTTTTTAAATAACAGTTTTTCAGACTGAATCCTTAATCTTATCTATTTTGTGTTTTATTTGGACACATGAGAATTGGTCAACTCTCCTGTTCACTTTTCTTCCAGCTTCTTTCCACCGGCTCCAGACTAATTTCAGAAACAGCATGATCTCCATATATGTCTATCTATTTGTTTTAAAATGTTCCCTTTCTAATTGGCTTCACAGTCACTGACTTTGGCATGAGATTTCCCCCTCCCTTTAATCCTCAGTGGGTCAAAATAGTTGAAGTATTATGCAGTTATTCCAGGGTGCAATAAGCATTATAAATGCATTTCAGAAACCCCAACTCATGGTTGCCATGAGTTCCCTCCTTGCCTTGTTACCTTGCAGACCTGCCAGGTTTCCCAGCCTCGATGACATGGGGGATTCCTCCTATGAAAAGGAAGCTTTGAGGGGAAAAAGAGAGAGGGAGAAATAGAAAATGAGAGAGAAAAATACAGACAGGGAGAAAGAGGGGGGGGGAGTAGGGAGGAAGACAGAGAAAGGGGAGGAGGTAAGTGAGGTGAAGATCTGAGAACACAAGTGGAAAATAATACCATTTCTATTAGAGTGCTTGCTCATGATCCATGGCATCACCAGGTCTTTTACTTAGGAAGCTGAAGAGTTTTATTCCTAAATAATTTAAAGACCCATTTATGTCTGTCATGTTCCATTAATCAAGCCACAAGTCGAGAGTTCCTAACATAAAGCTTTGTTTGCTTATACAGTCAGCTGGGTGCAATTGCACATCTGAGATATGTTGAGAAATACGTTCAGTGGTTGTCGCTTGGTTTACAAGTTGCAGTGCGAACTGAAGATTGAACTCTGGGGGGCAAGTGTCCAGTGTTACTCCATCCCAGGTGCAGAATCCGACACTTATTCTTGTTAAATTCCATCCCATTGATGATTGCTCAATGCTCCAATCTATCTAGACCCCTCTGCGAGGCCTCTTGTCCCTCAAGAGAGTCAAGAGGACTTCCCAGTTTAGTATCATCAGCAAACTTGCTAATGGTACATTCAACTCCTGTATCCAGATCATTGATAAAAATATTGAACAGAACTGACTGTAGAATTGAGTCCCAAGGAACACCTCTAGTTGCCAGTCAGATGTAGCCCCATTCACTACAACTCCTTGAGCTCTGTCCTACTGCCAGTTCTTCACCCAGCACACTGTGTACCTGCTCATCTCACAGTTGGACAACTTGTCCAGAAGGATACTGTGAGGGACAGCATCAAAAGCCTTACTAAAGCCCTCAATAGCAGATTCCCAGGGGATACTGCTAAGTAGCACCCTGAATAGCTTAATGTGTCCTCTCTTGAAATCCAGGGTAGCAACTCTGCTGCCATTTTTTCTCATTACACTGAAAATTTTAAATTCAATCATTTTGTGATCAGTGGCCAAAACAGCCACCTGCCATCACATCTCCCACAAATCCGTCTCTATTCACAAAAAACAACTCTAGGAGGGCATCTTTCTGAGTTGGCTCACTGAATACTTGTGACAAAAACTTATTTTCAACTTACTTCATCAATTTCCCAGACTTGCTTGAGACAGAAGAATGGTGTTCCCAACTGATGCCTGGGAAGTTGAAATCTTCCACAAGGACAAGGGCTACCAATCCAGAGATTTCTCCTATGGCCTATAGACTAAGTCATCAGTGCTAACATCCTGGCTAGGCAATCAATAGTAGACACCCACCATGACAGTTGTTTTGTTTTCCATCCCCTAATCCTCACCCAGAGGGTCTCAACCACATCATCCCTAACTGTACAAAACCCTCTACTTAGTGCTGATGGTCAAACGCTTCTAACAGATAAAACCTCCATTCTGAATCGATGGTCTGAACACTTTCAGACTCTCTTCAGTACCAACCATGTAGTTCAAGACTCAGCAATTCAGTCCATCACACAGCAACCAGTAAAGTATGAATTGGATACTGCCCCCACTTTAGGAGAAACCCTCAAGGCCATACAGCAGGTGAAAATCGGCAAGGCAGCTGGGGTTGATGGAATTCCACTCGAAGCCTGGAAACATGGGGGCCTTGCACTCCATACCAAATTTCACGAGTTTGTGGTGCGCTGTTGGGAGCTCAGCGAACTACCATCTGACCTTCGTGATGCAGTCATCATCACTTTGTATAAGAAGAAAGGTACTAAATCAGACTGCTCAAATTACTGGGGTATTACTCTGCTCTCCATTGCTGGCAAAATCCTGGCAAGCATACTCTTGAACAGACTAATACCCACTATAGCAGAAGGAATCCTACCTGAAAGTCAGTGTGGTTTCAGAGCCAACAGGAGTACCACAGACATGGTATTTGTTCTCAGACAATGGCAGGAGAAGTGTAGGGAACAGAACAAAGTTCTTTATGTAACCTTTGTCGACCTCACCAAGGCTTTCGATACTGTGAGCAGAAAAGGTCTGTGGCAGATTTTGGAAAATTTAGGTTGTCCCCCCAAGTTCCTCAAAATGATCATCTCACTCCATGAGGATCAGCACGGCCAAGTCAGATATGGCAACACACTTTCTGAGCCCTTTTTAATTAAGAATGGTGTGAAACAAGGCTGCGTTCTTGCTCCTACCCTATTCACAGTCTTCTTTAGCATGATGCTCCAAAGGGCCACCGCAGACCTCGATGATCAGGATGGTATCTACATTCGATATTGTACTGATGGAAGTCTATTCAATCTAAGGCGACTGAAGGCCCACACCAAGACATTAAACCATCTTGTCCGGGAGCTGCTTTATGCTGATGACGCCACCCTTGTTGCCCACACAGAAGCAGCCCTGCAGCGTTTAACATCCTGCTTTGCAGAGGCTGTTGAGTTCTTTGGACTGGAAGTCAGTTTAAAGAAAACAGAGGTCCTCCATCAACCTGCACCTCAGGAAGTCCCCCATCATCCCCACATCACCATTGGCCAATCAGAACTCAAATCACTCCAACAGTTTATTACCTAGGTAACCTCATCTCCTCAGATGGTAAGATTGATGGAGAGATAGACAACAGGTTAGCAAAGTCATATAGTGCTTTTGGAAAACTCCATAAAAGAGTTTGGTGAAATAAACACTTGAAGAAAAGCACCAAGATCAGTGTTTACAAAGCCATAATGTTGTCCACTCTCTTATACGGTTCCAAATCATGGGTCGTCTACCGCCACCACCTACGTCTCCTAGAACGCTTCCATCAACGCTGCCTCCATACAATCCTAAATATCCACTGGTCAGATTTTGTGACCAATACATCTGTTCTAGAGCAAGTAGCAGTCACAAATATTGAGGTCATGTTAATGAGAACACAGCTGCGATGGGCAGGGTACGTCTCCAGGATGAAGGACCACCGCCTCCCTAAGATCTTGCTTTATGGTGAACTTGCCACCTGCTGCCGCAAGAGAGGAGCCCCGAAGAAAAGATACAAGGACTCCCTGAAACAACATCTCAACCTTGACCATATTGATCACCATAACTGGTCTACTCTGGCCTCCAATCGGGAGGCCTGGAGACACATCATCTACAACGCAGCTGTCTCCTTTGAGAACACACGCAGAATCACTCTCGAGGAGAAAAGGCAACACAGAAAGAACTGTATCTTGCAGAATACACCATCTAAGGAGTCTTTCTGTTGTGCTTTCTGCAATCGGATATGTCTGTCATGTATTGGCCTCATAAACCACCAGCGTACCTGTAACAAATGTGGATAGAGCCTTCCCAAATCTTCGTTCGCGAAGCCTAGCCATGAATCCTCACCCAGAGGGTCTCAACCACATCATCCCTAACTGTAAAGGTTGTCTCCCTTACTCTGCTGGTTTTGACTGGGGAAGAGTTAATTTTCTTCACAGTGGTTGTTTTGGATTTTTGCTGAAAAGTGTTGATAATATAGAGATACTTTTGTTATTGCTGAACAGGGTTTACACAGAACCAAGGTCTTTTCTGCTTCTCATACTGTCACATTGGCGAAGGGGTTGGGGGGGCATGGGAAGTTGGGAGGAGACACAGCTGGGACAAATGACCCAAACTGATCAAAGGGATATTCTATACCATATGACATCATGCTCAGTATATAAAGTCGGGGGAAAGAAGGAAGAAGGGGGGAACATTTGGAGTGATGGCGTTTGTCTTCCCAAGTAACTGTTACATGTGATGGATCTCTGCTTTCCTGGAGATGGCTGAATACTTGCCTGCCCATGGGAAATAGTTAAAGAATTCCTTGCTTTGCTTTACTTGTGAGCATGGTTTTTGCTTTACCTATTAAACTGTCTTTATTGACGCATGAGTTTTCTAGTTTTTGCTTTTTCAATTCTCTCCCCGATCTCATTGATGGGGGAGCTACATGGTACTTGGTTGCTGGTTGGGGTTAAACCATGACACTTAGATACAGTGCAACTCCTCCACCTCCCCTGCCCTGTCTATCCCTCCTGAACAGCCTGTAACCCTCCATCCTGGCACTCTAGTTGTGGGACTCATTCCACCAAGTCTCACTAACACCAATGACATCATAGCTCTGGGAATTGACCAATGCTTCCAGTTCATCCTGTTTCTCGTACTGCATGTGTGTCTCAGTTTAATGAAACTGAAAGTGTTTTGCTAAGAAGGGTGAGTTATGAGGTAGACCAAACTCCTCTCTCTCAGCAATTGTAAATACGAAATTAAGAGGCTCCAATGCAGGAAGTAGGGGGAAAAAAAAAGAAAATAACAACCCTTTATTAAAGGATATATGTGTATTGGCAAAAACAGTAAAAGAACACAAAAACAACTAAATAATAATCCTGTACCCAAAAAAGTCCCCTTCAAAAAGGAAACAGTTTGATACTTCTCTGTCCTCTAGTGCAATTTTAATTATGGTTGGCAGGGGGCCCTGTTGGATCACTAGAGGTGAAGAGCCTGCAGTGCTCTGTGATGGCCTGCAGAGGGTGCTGTTGGGCTCTAGTGGTCGCAAGGGAGAAACCGACAATGAAGATTCCCCCCCCACCAAGGAGTGGAAGGGGAAAAAGGGGAAAGGAGGGAGGCGTCTTTCCCACGAAACTCACGATGTCTGCGGCTGACTGTGGTCGGGACTCCCCCCTTTCCTCGCCAAGCACTAACTCTCCAATGAAATCTGAACAGGTCCGGCTGGAGACAGAGCAGACGGTAGGCAAACCGAGGCCAGAGAGTAGCCAGATGACCAGGTCGAGAGCAAAACGGCCTCAGAGCATTTCCAACACACACACACACACACACATACACCTTGCCTATGTTAAGGTAAAAAGTGAAGTGCCCCTTTCCAAGGAGAGGAGGGGAGAAAAACTCCTCACCCCCCCCCCAATCCCCCCACACACTCCAGCCTTAGGGCCATCAGCCTGGAATGTAGTTCTGCTAGCCAGCTCCTTTGTGTAGGTCAATCACCCAAGGCAAAAAAACTGTCCTCCCCATTCAACATCCCTCCCCCACATTGCAGCAGAGGAAAGAAAATTCCCGTTTGGTTTTTTAGAACTGAGCAAGTTTGGAGCTGGTTTCCCACCAAGTCTCCAAAGACTCAGCGAAAGAGCCTACTCCACAGGGAGGGAAGAAACAAAAACCAAACAGCCAAAGTTATAGCAAAAATATATATATTTTACATATAAAACAGATATATACAGTGAGAATGCTATGTACATATAACCCCAGAAACCCCAAACAGCTCCCTAAAAGGGAAGAGGGGAAGGGAGAAGGGAAAAAAGGACAAAAAAGGGACAAAAAGGGACAGAAACAAAACAGGTATGCACAATTGAAAAACCCGGTAACCAGCAAAATAAAGAACTAGCAAAATCTCACCGCTTCCCTTGAGAAAAGCAGGACAGCCAGTCATGGTCCAGCACTCTCCTCTCCCACGTGGCAGACACAGCAGTCGCTACAGGGCTCAACTTCAGATAAGCAAGACTGACTTAGGAACCTACTGTTCTCGAACCTCGCCGGAAAAGAAGAG
>NW_020885092.1:231267-234532 GCF_003945725.1 Corapipo altera
TTGGTCGCTTCCCTAGTTCCTTCCTGGTTACAAGCTGGTCTCCAGGAGGACCTAGACTAAAGTTATTACAAGAACAAGTAAACCCATGACAATGTGTTGGTGTACAAACATTCCTAAACCTTCAGTGTTCCCTGGAGCAGTGAAAATGTTCCTTTTAGTATTGACACTGTTGCCTTAAAGAATTACTAGGGAGCAAAAATTACTCCCCAGGCAATCTTTAGTAGAGACAAGAGAGCAGTTTTAATAGAAGGCCTTCAACCACCATAGGGGTACAGACACGTGCGCCTGCGTGCCCAGGGGTTCCACAATTTAAGGTATTTGTCCATCCAATCCCAGATCCATCCACCCCCCAGATCCTCCTAGTTCTGCCCCTGGTTCTGCCTCCAGCACACCCCTCCAGAAATTAAGTTAGGGGTCTCTAAGACTCCCTCTTCCTCATCTTCCTCTGTGTCACAGCACATCCAGTCCTTGGAGATCCTCCAAAATTCTGGGGTTTGAAGGATGCTTTGTCTGTCATGGTGTCTTGTTGTAGAGACCAGGGTGCAAATGTTCCTAAACGTAAAGAAGGTCTACCTTGAGGGAAGACCAAAAGAGCTAAGGAGTTGTCATAGTTTGAAATTGGCCCCCCTGAGAGGTTGGGGGGACTCAGGGGTGATTGGGTGCCAGGACAGTGTTCCCTGGAGAGTCAATCACCACTCATGTTGTTCGCTTCTGCTCAAAATCATATATCACAGCATCGGAAGCGGTTGGCAAGTGCAGTCTTGGTTGTTTTGCTGTTGGTGTCTGCTGCGTGTAGGTGGAGAAGGCCAGGGGGTGGCTGGGCTCCCTCTGACAGCAGAGACAGCTGTCTCTCCCTCCCTAGAGACAGCATTGGAATGAGTGCATGTTTGTGAGGGATGCGACTCACAAACAACTGGTAAGTGGGAGAGAGAGAGACAGGCCCTGCGACCAGGCTCTCTTCTCCTCCCCCCCACCTTTGCAGTCAAGCTGTAGAGGAGGGCTGTGTTTTTCCCTCTCACTGTTTAGTGAGAGTGGATGGGAGGCTCAACATTGGAACAGAGCCAAGGGGACGGGCCAGAGGAGGCTCGATTGTTAGGGAGAAAATTCCCAGGCAAGAATTGGAGACGGACCCCCAGAGAGAGAGAGAGAGGGGCACGGAGGATGTCTCTGCCGTGAACTAAAATGCAAGACAACCGAAAACATTCCAGGACGTGGACACTTGATAAACTGAACTACACTGCAGCAGCCTACGAACCGAGGTATGAGAGGGAGAAATCACCAGCAGTAGAAGAGCAAGGACTCAAAGTTATCTTCTTGGACTTCGTGAGGAGAGAAACTGCAACACACAACTGGAACTTGGTGAGAGGGGAGCATTCAGGAGCCCAGAACACTCCCACAGCAAAAGACTGTGTTACGTATCAGCCTTGAAAAGCTGTTCCTGGACTAAAGTTAAAGGAGGGGCTTGAAAGGACTGACTGATAGAAATGTAATATATATATAGTTGCCTTTAGTTTGTATAGTATTTATTTGTGTAAATAAATGTATATACTTCCCCTTCCCCTACAGAAACCTCTGGTCTGAAAGGTTTCTCTCCGGTGTTAGGATAAATTGTTGGGAAGGGGTGGGGGGAGCCTGGAAATTGGATTTTTGGATTTCTAATGTGGCTCAAACTGCCACAGGAGTTTAGAAAGTTAGATATGAAATGGGGTAATAGGGTTGGGTAAATGTGTAAACTACTGTGCTAAAGGGTGGGCTAACTACAGCTACTTCTAAAATCTACAAAAAGCTAAAAATCAAAAAAATCCATAGGCATCAACACCCTCAGCCAGTGCCATGACAACCCTTGGCTTACCTTCAGCTCTCCTGGTGACATCCCCTTCCCCCAGTGAAGCAAGGCAAGGCCTAGAAAGCAAATGTGATATAGCAAAATGAGAATTAGAGAGTTAATTTAGAATGCGGGCCCTAAGCAAAAGCACAGAGAACTTGGTCTTAGAAACAGCGGAGGCAATAACTTATTAAGGAATGCAGGACACATTGACATGAAGGAACATCGCATAAGTACACAGGAAAGTAGAGGGAACTAAAAATGCTAACACACACATAATATTAGACATATGGAGGAAAAACAGAAGGAGATAAGGGAAAGAGGATGAGCCAAGGCCCAGGTACCCTTGCCAGATATCAGGAACTTCTGCCAAATACACTAGGAAAACAGTCAAATTAGAAGAGTTCAGGAGTTTATGACGATGAGGAGAAGAAAGGACGAGGGGTCATGAGGTTGAAGAACAGGAACTACCCCTCAGATTCTCCCCAAATTGAAGACCGCACCCCTAAATCCACCTGTTATGAATATTAAAACTAGATGTTGCAATATTATGAATATTCATGTATGATAATGCAATTGCTTGGTAAAAATTGTATAAAAAGTTCAGCTGTTCATTACCACTTTGGAACTCTGTGTCCAACGAGAGCTGGGAGTTGCCCAACGTTGCAATAAAATACCTGAAAACTCTGAGTGGTTTCTCCGTGTCTTTTTGGGGGCATAAAATTGGCTTCACCAGTGATCCTGGTTTCATAGAATCATAGAATCAACTGGGTTGGAAAAGACCTCTGAGATCATCAAGTCCAACCCTTGATCCAACACTGCCTTGGTTACTAGACCATGGCACTAAGTGCCACATCCAATCTCATCTTAAAAACCTCCAGGGATGGAGAATCCACCACCTCCCTGGGCAGCCCATTCCAATGTCCGATTACTCTCTCTGTAAAAAATTTCTTTCTAATATCCAACCTAAACCTCCCTGGCAGAGCTTAAGATCATCCCATCTTGTCCTACTGCTGGTTGTCTGGGAAAAGAGACCAACCCCTACCTGGCTACAACCTCCTTTCAGGTAGTTGTAGAGAGTGATGAGGTCTCCCCTGAGCCTCCTCTTCTCCAGGCTAAACAAACCCAGCTCCCTCAGCCTCTCCTCATAGGACTTGTCCTCAAGTCCCTTCACCAACCTTGTTGCTCTTCTCTGGAGCTGCTCCAGCACCTCAATATCCTTCCTGAACTGAGGGGTCCAGAACTGGACACAGTACTCGAGGTATAGCCTCACCAGCACTGAGTACAGGGGAAGAATCACTTCCCTGGTCCTACTGGCCACACTGTTCCTGATACAGGCCAGGATGCCATTGGCCTTCTTGGCCACCTGGGCACACTGTTGGCTCATGTTCAACTTCCTGTCAATCCAAACTCCCAGGTCACTTTCTGCCTGGCTACTCT
>NW_020885093.1:0-1557 GCF_003945725.1 Corapipo altera
CCCAGGGCAGTGGGCACAGCCCCAAGGCTGCCAGAGCTCCAGGAGGGAGCAGTGCCCAGGAGGGTTTGGACAATGCTCTGAGGGCCAGGGTGGGATTGTTGGGGTGCCTGTGCAGGGCCAGGAGTTGGATGGATAATCCCTGGGGGTCCCTCCCAACTCTGAATATTCCATGGTTCTATGATCACCACTGCAGAAAGCTCACTCTGTGTTCTGCAGCAGAGGTGTTCCATGACCCCACAGGGGTTGATGTCTCCTTGCAGACCCTCTGCTGTGCTGCTGGAGGATGTGCTGCTGTCCCAGGCTGGGCAGAGCGGGGCAGGGATGGTGCAGCAGGCTGGGAGCACCAACTGCACACCAGCACCGTTCCAAGAGGATGCCTGTCAGCACGTAGGTGTGAGGAGGGCCAGGGGATGCCTTCACAGCACCACGTTCCTGAGCTGTCAAGAAGCAAATCCCTCCATGTGGTCAATCAAAAGAAAATGGATTTTAATCCACTGAGATGCCAGCTTAGCTCGGCCTTGACACAAAGTGCTGAGACAGGATAAAATCTTGTGGGAGGACAGGCCAGATGGGAGGATTATCTCCAGTGTTTGGGGAAAGGCTCTGACTCTACAAACACTCGAGCAGTGAAGGAACAGCTCCCTTGCGGTGAGCGCTGCGTGCCCCGAGCCTCCTCCCAGCTCGCTGATATGCAAATCTGCCCGCACAGCCGGGCTGGGGCTCAGGGCTGGCAGCCTCGCTGGACCAATTTTGGTAATGGCTTTCTACGTGACTCGGGCATGACTAAGCAGAGAGGAATTAGTGGGGACTCTTTGTTCTTGAGGCTCAGCCGAAATATGAACGTGCTGGCCTGACAAAAGCATCGGGAGAATAAAGAGGCCTGGGAGGTTAATGAGTGACATAATCGGCTCGCTGGGAAACGCTGGTAGGCAAGGAATGAAAACAATGTGCCAGGGAGAGAACGGATCACCCACAGGGGGGGTTGCACTCACCTGTGGCACTGCAGATTCCCTGCACACCGACTGAACACCGGGGATGGAGAGGAGGCAAAGCCTGCACAGGGCTCTGCTGGAGCCTCAGCACTTTGGTGGTGCTCAGAGGAACAGGAGGAGGAAGGCTGGGCTGGAGGTGGGCTTTGAGGTGCAAAATCTGCAGGGAGAATCACAGAGGCATTGAATATCCTGAATTGGAAGGACCCTCAAGGATAATCCAGTCCAAGCCCTGGCCCTGCACAGACACCCCAACAATCCCACCCTGGCCCTCAGAGCATTGTCCAAACCCTCCTGGAGCTCTGGCAGCCTTGGGGCTGTGCCCACTGCCCTGGGGAGCCTGGGCAGTGCCCAACCAGCCTCTGGGGGAAGAACCTTTGCCTGAGATCCAACCTGAGCCTCCCTGACAGCTCCAGCCATTCCCTGGCTGCTGTCCCTGCTCCCCCAGAGCAGAGCTCAGTCCCTGCCCCTCCTCTGCCCCTGCCCAGGAATTGGAACTGCACTGAGGTCTCCCCTCAGTCTCCTCTGCTCCAGCTGAACACACCAAGTGCCCTCAGTGTCCTCCCAC